>NC_087204.1:6517605-6528477 GCF_015104395.2 Macrobrachium nipponense
ATTATGAACACAAATGCGTTTTATAGGTGTTATATATATTTTAATCATTAAGCTTTTTGGAGGTGACTGGTTTACCTGGTAGTTGTCAATCACTTGTGGCAGACTTTTTGCAGATTTATCAAGGATATCGACCGGTGTGGTGCTTTATGTTTGATATGACCGACGGTATGAAACCTTGGTTAAATTACTGTTATACATTTGTGTACCCTTCTAAGGTTATTTGCATTTAGAAATGCTTTTTTTGTGTTTTTGTTTTTACTCCAAATCGAGGCATATTGATGATTAAGTATATAACAATTATCAATACCCTTTTAGGGGGATGAGAAAAAGATTGCTGCAGATTCAAAATATTTTTCTATTTTAACTTAAATTTCGTTGGTTTATTCATTGGCAGTAGCCACAGGATTATCCTGTTTTTTAAAATACCAGCCTTAATTGGCTACTGGTAATCCTTATTGCATATACGTCCAAGAAAATTGGGTAAATCTTAAGTGCTCCGATTTTTAGTATAAATGTGTTTATACCTTGAAAGAAGATACCAAGTATGTTCTAAGGAAGACGGAAATTAGTGGTGGTAAGTCCTATCGGTCTAGAAAACACAACTTGAATATTTGTACCTACAGAAAAAAATATAAATGAGCTTTTTATTCATAGATTTCCTACTTTAAAAAATGGCTTAGTATGTTACAGAATGCTGCCCAATGGATTTGACAAATACCTTCAAAATGCTGCAGAAATAATGCATTTTGTAATGTTCATAATTTAGTTTTGCACTTAGTTCCCGTTTGCAAAGCTTAAATTTTAGTATCAATATTTAAAAGGGGAGGGGCGTATTTAATTACTGCGATCTGTGTGTAGGATTATTACAATACAGTATGTCAGTGATTTTTGAGAAAGGATGCGAGAAGATTCAGGAAGTACTAGTTTCAGCCAAGGTCCTTTAAATATATTGAGAGCGAAAATACGGTCCCCTTGCGCATGAAGTCACGCTTCGGACAGTCTCTTCAGAGAACGCAGATGTTATGAAAAAAAAGCGCTTAGTCACAAGGTAAGCAAGCATCATGTTAGACTTGTGTTTTCATGGTAGTTATTACTGGACTACTGCAAGTTGAGGTGCCGGGTTATAAAAAAAAAAAAATTGATAATGTGTCTTGGGGGACCGGGGGGACCTCGTCAGGAACACCAAATACAGCAGATTTCATTGAAGCAGCTATTGCTTTTATGGTGTAAAACACTTGCCATGAATTGCTGTCAAAATTTTCTCGGAGAGAAATTGTAGCTAAAAAAATTCTAGCTTAAAATTTTTTTTAGCATGAATAAAAATTTAGCTTAAAAAAATATAGTCGGGTGGTGCAGTTTTCCATTTTATAACGGACTCATGTCTCCGAGACGTCTTGCTATCAACAACTCAACAGATATTTGGATATTTATAAGTAAACCTTTTCAGTACATAGCCACCTATATATCTTGAGGACTCTTCTTCGATAACAGATCCCATTGTGTCTCTTGGTTGATGACATTTAGTGAATTGTTTCGAATTGTTTCCCGAGGCCATTTAGTCATCCTTAAGATCCACACCAAATTTCAGGTCTAAAATTTGTCATACATATTTCCAAAGGGCAGTGCCCGGCCACGAAAAGGCTTATTAGGTCAGTTTCCGTGAAGGCCATATGGTATTTCACGGGATAACTGGTCAAGGTTTTCATTTCCGTTGTTGCAGTTTGCCTTTTCATTCAAGTTCAATATCCCTACATAGCGTTAAGTTTTCCAGTCTCTATTTAAAATGAACTGCATCGGGGTTAACATATGAACATTTCGTCTGACTAATGTATCCAAGTAAACTCTGAAGACTTTTATTCATTATCCGCGTCATAATCAAAGAAATGTCACGACACTTTTTTTTTTTTTTTTTTATGTAGTCCAGTCATTGAATAGCGAGATGATACCACTTTCTGGAATCTGTAAAAGATATGAAATCCTGGGATTCTTTTCCCTCATTCCAACATAACATTTATCATTTTCTGTAAAGCACGTTTCTGGCTATCCAAATGTATCCTAAATCCATTGCTGGCATTTGTCACAGAATCATGCAGGAATTCATGACATTGAATCATTCATTCACTGTAGTTTATAAAACCAGCATTTTCCTAACAGTTGATGACCTCTGGTTCTTTTCAAATTTCATTGCCTTGGAGTACGAATTTGAATGTAGTTGTACAGCATACTTTACGCGGTGACTTTGTAAGCCCCTTACATTGATGTCATTAACTTTGTATGCTAAAGCATACCCTGATTCGGTTTTCATCAGTATATAATTTCCATTTTCCTTAAGAAAGCCTTGGTCCAAAAAAATTACTATATTTCCAAAGTAATGTAAATTAGATTCCATCTTGCGTTCCTTGTTATGCAGCCAGTTGAATGAATATGGGGACGTTCAGCTAGCATCATATTTTAGCATAACCCCACACAAACAAATACAAACTTTTTTTATACCTGTTGACCATAGATCAGAGGAACACCTCTCGTGGAGCATTCCAAACATTGATCAAGTCTGCATCTAACAGTTTTAAGTGTACCTGCTGCTATACAGGAGTAGCCTAGAGAATCTGCCAGTGGTAAGACTCGATATTAAAAATGCTTACACTAGTACGGTTACACCCCTCAGCATAAGTATCATACTTTATTAGTAACCTCTCAGGTTACTTGACTGAGACTTCGTGGGCTGGCTGCAAGTACTTTGCAGCGTTTCTTGGCAGAATCCTGCAAATGATCTTAGGCCGTTATCACTTCTATCATTTTTCTTCAGGTCCAACCATATTTCACGTGGTGTGGTTCCAGATGTTTAAAACTCGCCTTCAAGGGAAGGCAAGTAAAAACTTGAATATGTGAGCGATGTAGGTTTGAATATAAAATTTCATCGCCGGCCGGAGCAGTTAGAGCATTCTTTGCCCGGCCACCAAATCGCTTATTTGTGAATATTGGTGGTCCTAAGAAGGTTCTGGGCATTATTTCTTAGTGTATTGTTACACTATCTGTCAGAGCTTTTTTTTTCTATTTTGGCTGATTTTCGCCTGTTTAAATATACCTGGGTATGTTTCAATTCACGCTCATCTTAACTCATTTTCTTGCAGGCAACAAGGAACATATGAATTAACCCATTGTTATGGTTACGGCAGTCACAAGACCTAGAAGCGCTTCAGGAATCTGAATGAAACGTTTGCACTGCGGAGGTGGAGAACTGTAGGCATTTGTGTAGTCACAAGCTAGTTAAGTACAGGTGGGTATTGCATTAATGTGTTGCCATTAAGATGTTAGTTTAGTAAATTGACATTTTCTTTTCGCTCTAAAGAACGAGGAGTTCCATTCAATCAAACTTTGACCTGATAAGCTGTTCAGCTTCGTTGTAACAACCTTCATACATTTCTGGCATTAAATTAAATTTTGACCTTGACTTTTTCCTTGCTTGTTTTGTAAAGTTAATCTAACTTTATATTTACCAGACTATTAAACTTTTACCGTGTATGTTACAGAACTTTACCATAGATTTTCTACTTTTCCGGTGTTATTTATAAATTTTCATGGCACATACGTTTACAGGCAGTATATACCAATGTTGCAAGGACTAATGAATTTTAAAGCAGTTTCATTAAGAAACTAATCATATATCTATATTGAATGTTATGTTTCTAAATGTCAAATTCTAGTGTTTATTTTGCCCTAATTATTTTTAAAGTTTTAACAATATCGGAGCTTTTGAAGAATAGCGGTCCCATACAACCTTTTTGAAAAATAGGGGTCCCAGTTTGGGCCTTTTGAAGAATAGGTGTCTTTGGGCCTTTTGAAGAATAGGGGTCCCAGTTGGGCCTTTTGAAGAATAGGGGTCCCAGGGCCTTTTGAAGAATAGGGGTCCCAGGGCCTTTTGAAGAATAGGGGTCCCAGTTGGTCCCTATGAATATATCATTGAAAATGAATAAACTATTATGAAAGTACTTTATTTTGCAAGTGTAAAATTACAAAAAGTATGTCAAATTAAAAGCACACAATTTATTGTAAATAAAATTAAATCAGTTGAAATTAATTGTACACATATTATTTTGAAATTTCAGAACAAAAAGAATCAATTATTTTGGCACTTGCAAATATGTTTATCAAGATTTGATGCACATTTCGTTCAGTTCATTACAAAGTTGCAGCAGCCGCATCTCATTTCACGAGAAATAAGTTCTTTATTCTTCATCCATGTAATCACTGGAATTGTGTCTACGATTACTAATGGTTTAATTTGACGTTCAATAAAGCTGCGATCCATGTCTGCTTAGGGTTTGCTCAATACTGAAATACTTGATAATAGAGTGTGAAGAAAAAAAAATACATATTTTTTAAGGCCTCTTTGGTACTGACAATCAAACAAGCAGTTGTTTGCTTATCTTTAGGTTTGTTCACCACTGGCAACCAATCATATTGTTACTTGTTTTCCTCGGCGGTTGTTCTCCACTAAATACCTTTTTAACAATACGGACCCCAGTTTTATCCTTTTGAAGAATAAAGGTCCCAGGTTCGTATGGGACCGCTATTCTTCAAAAGCTCCCCAATATCCATACCATATGTAAGATCTGTTCTTACTTCATTGTAAATTATTTTTCAACGTTTCCAGTATTCTAGGTTGTACATGTTCAAGGAATATTCTGTAACTGGTTAAGAAAGTACCCACATTTCCAAGAGCTAAGCCCACGTTATTTTACTCGTTCCTCTAAACATTTTACTAGTGAGCCTTTTTGCAATGGAGTTTTTTTTAAACGAAAATGTAACTTCAATATTTTGTGTGGCTTACCTTAATAACACCATAATTCTTTACTAGAGTTGGGAATATTAAGTGTACGATAGCAGGATGTATACGTAAGTGTTTAAGTTTATCGTCAGAGCGAGTTCATGTAAATATATATTTTTTAATTTGAAAGAAAATTATTTTTTATAATCTAGGTATACATTTCAATGTTACCTGAAGAAACTAATACATTTTTATATTTCAGATTGTTACTGTCAACGTGCTAACCTACAACAAGATACGTTGAAGTGGTTGAAACGGAACTCAAGAATATGAATGCATCATAAGCGATATAATAAAGCTGACAAGATTTAGGCGTTGTCGAAAGCAATGAAAGGAAACCAAGGGGGATGTGGTTTTTATATGGAAGCTGGAGAAAGCAATAAGTGAAGCAGTTCATGCAAGATGTGATGGCCTTTAGATGAAAACAGCAGATAATGGAGAGGAGAAACCAAGAGTGACGAGAAGGCCTTAAAGACATGGAAGCTGCAGATAACAAGGAATGGAGGAGACCAAGGACGACGGGAAGGCGTCGCCCGGTGGTAGCTGCATGGAACAATGAAGGGAGGAGACTAGAAAAGTAACACTTATGAAAATTTGAAGTGAGATAAGCACATCCTCAAGCCAAGAAAAGAAGGTTCCGAAACATGCAAGTAGTAGAGAGAGAAGAAAAAGACCAGAAACAAGTAAGAGAGAAAAACAAAAATGAAGCAAATAGCAGCAGAGAAGAGAAGAACTACTTACAGGAAGCAGAGAAGAAAGAGCAGAAAAGGGAAGTAGATATAACATAGGAAGTAGAGAAGAAAAGGAAAATGGAAATAACATACATAAAAATTTTAACTAAATTTTACTGTAATAATAAACTTGGAAAATGAAAGTATAACTCTCAGTAAATTTTTATTGTTGTTATAACTGCTAGGCCATGACTTATTATTACGTTTAAAGTATATTTTTATATACCTTTTTCATTTATCCCCACGAATCTTGGGAAGGGCTCTTACATGCACTACTAGAATGTGGTGACCACTGTAAAGTTTTAGTAATTCACTATCCACAAGCACTATCAATACAAACCCTCTACTACACCCTCTACTACTCATCAGGTCTTGCAGAACTATGTCCACAATTTAATGTGACAGCTTTTTAAGTTTGTTTGTACAAACATTCTGCAATACCTGATAGCATATGATAGAGGATTTGTATTGATACTGTTTGTGGATGGTGAACCACCTGAGTTTTGTAGCAATACTTCACAATCTAGCAATGCATGTAGCCTTCCCAATTCTTGTGGTCTTGTCTCAACAATCACTTTGTGTAGCCTTCCCCAGATTCTTGTCAGTGTGTAGAGCTCCCTTAATTATTGTGGTTTTATCCTTCCCCAGATTTTTGTCGTCTCCAACAATCACTCTAGCACTCTCCTAACTCTTGTGGCTTTGTCATCACAAAAAGTCACGCTGAAAGTCCATGTCGGTGATATTCTACATTTTTCTAGGATGTGGCAGTTTAGAGAAGCAGCTCCTTCTGGCAGAGTTGTATATCCTGATGATAAATGTGGCCTTCTCCAAATCCTCTGTCTAGCTTGTACAACCATTCTTGAAGTTCCTGTAGTATGTGGAACGGTCCTATGATTCATGCGAGTGATTTCTGACCCTCTTCAGCCTCGTATTGTACACCCATTTAAATTAACATTCCTTACATCGAGTCTGTAAATACATTTAATCATTAGACCTTATAGCAAACTATCAGACTAAGTTCCAAATGAGACATGAAAATAAGGCATGATTATTAGAACAGAATTTGCACGTTACTTCAATCTGAAACAATTAACTGGCCTGCACAGTGCTATGAGAGCAACAAACCCTGTTAAGAGTAAAATACCCAAATTGTTTTTGGAAAATTCTGACAAACTGGATTCCTAGCATTAGAATGGTCAATCTGTTAAAAGGTTTTAGACAACGCTGCTTAGAAACAGCTGCCCAACAAATACTGACAACCCAATCAAATGTAGAGATGAAAGTCACACATGACCAACAAAAGTGTAAAAACATTTTGATCTGAAAAACTAATCACAATATGGATATAGTTTAAATTATGCCATTTATATAATACATAAAACCACAGAGATACCAATAAGTTGAATTCTTGCAGACTGAACAAGTTTTATCTTAAATAATTTACTACACTTCAATGAGATTACACAGTAAGCTGACACAGTAAGCTGAAACTATCTGATTATGGAGACCACACAACAGTGTTAACAGTCAGAAAGGAATTGGTTACAACAAATTTTGTTAAAAATCAAGAATGCTTCAACTTACCCACTGTGAGACTGTCATTCACTCAAAGATCCATCCCCCGCAATGTTCTATTCCAACAGTCATTGGTACTTCATGGGCATAAAATCTCAACATGACCATTCCATTTGTGTGCTTGGGAACAATCCACGAAAGTGCAATCCCGGGAAAATCTGGAGGGTACAGGGAAACATAAGCCTTAATGCCATATATTTTCTAACCTACAAATATGCTGGAAATTAATTACGTACAAGCTAAGCAAGCCACAAATAACAAGTCTAAGTGGCAGGGTAGAGTACTTGAAAAGCAATGGATATGCTGAATAAACTAGTATGTAAGGCATGAAGCAATATCTAATTCCTTTGAAACTAAGAAGCATTACGTTCAGTAAATTAATAGTTCATTCCTTCTACATAGAAAAGTGAGCAATGATTCCAATATGCGTTACCTGAAAACAATCATTTACTGCACTTCAATGATTATACATAATGAGGTGAAACAATCTCATATGCAGCCCTACAACAAACTTGAATGCAAATTATTTTGAAAGAGAAAAACCAAGCAAAATAAATCGCCATCAGTCTAGGAGCCTGCTTTAGCTTAGGTGTGAATAAGTGTTTCCAAAAACATGAGACAGAACTGTGAGGCAATCCTGAGGTAGTGGCCAGCACCACTGAATTTCAAACCACACTAGAGATCTCTTGAAAAATCAATAAATATTAGATAATCGTGTCAAGACATCATGAGGGTGCCCAATTCAACCCTCAATACCCAAAGGGATAATCTCCCTATTAACTGTCGAAAGACAACAGTTAGTTTAATGTG
Organism: Macrobrachium nipponense; assembly: GCF_015104395.2. Taxonomy (NCBI): domain Eukaryota; kingdom Metazoa; phylum Arthropoda; class Malacostraca; order Decapoda; family Palaemonidae; genus Macrobrachium; species Macrobrachium nipponense. Next base: position 6,525,550 of record NC_087204.1, read on the forward strand.
ATGATCCTCCAACTTTTCTTTAAATTAGACCTGGCAGCAATGGCCTAATTCTTAGCAAGAAACACCGGTCAATTACCGGCCAAAATGTTTCTTTGTACCTCATAGGGTTTGACCAAGCAGTGCACTTGCCAAGCTTTCAGTTATTTAAAGAAGTGAAAAGAACTTCTCATACCAAGTGTGACCACAGAAACACAATTACTAATTATACAGTAGGAATTTTAAACCCTAAATCCCATTACACATATTTGTTCTTTCTGTGACCAATGAAAGATCTTCAAGCATCACTGTCGGCTACCAGCTTCTTTTTCTTGAGACCCTAAGTAAGATATCAATGAGTGTGGGGTTCACATAGCTAAACAGTTGACTACTGGATGGAAGAGGTGCCATGCTGGTTGAGTTGTCAACTATGCATACTGTCACCAGGAAAGCGCCTCAGTGAAAACGTTGTAACAACAGAGTATTCATACCAAGTGGGCTACAATTAGGGCATGCTAACTTACCTATTGTGAGACTGTCATTCATACAAGACCCATTCCAGCAATGTTTCATTTCAAGGCACTAGTACTTCACTTGCATAAAACTTCAACATGACCATTCCACTTGTGTGCTTGGGAACATATCACAAAAAACAATCTCGGAAAACTCTGGAAAGTATAGGGGAAAATGAGCGGTGATGACATTTTTTCAAATAAGGGTTGATGCCATATTTTTTCTAATCTAAAAATTGGATGGAAATCAATTATGAGGTAAGTATACCACAGATAACATGTATAAGTGACAGGTAGTGTATTTGACAAGCAATATTTATGCTGAATAAACTATATGTTATGTAAAAAAAGAGGGATGTATTAAGAATATATCTAAGATACCGTTGTAAGGTGATGTACTGTGACTTTCTTAGAATGTAGGGGTCATCAGTTTAACTTCCCATGGAGACACAGTGGTCCAAGTGACAAGACATCTCAGCTTAGGAAATGCTGATGTATCTTATTGGGTGGCATGATGTCAAAGTTGCTATGTAAGCAGATCAGTGCAAAGTCCTGTCGCCACGGGCGGTTGCAGAGGTGCCTTCTAAAACTGGTTATAGGCAGTACTGGGGCGTGAACAATGTGCGTGAGTTCGTGCGAGCTTTTTCCCTACATAACGAGTAAGGTAGGTTACCAAGAGGGGAGATCTGTACAAGAGAGGTGAAGAGCCAAGATGGATTCTGCAACAGTATTTTTGGTTAAAGTGTGTGTATAAACTGTGTTGAAAGGGTAAGCATACTAATTCTTTGGCCAAAAGTGTGGCTTTTCTGTATTTTGAATATTTATTTCAAAGATGTTCTATTTCACATGATCTTTTGATTTTAATTTATAATCTTGTGCTTACTGAGGTGTTCTCCTGTCTTCTAACAGGCAGTTCTGAGACAAGGGGAACTAAATATGGTGACTTATTTGAAATGAGAACTTGACTAATGTTCCATGGTGTACTAGACTGTTGTGACTTTTCCAGTTTCATGACTAAGGTAATGTTGGTTATTGTAGTAGAAATATGGAGTGGGTTATCTGAGTTCAATCTTCCATTTAATCTTTTTGTTAAGAACCTGAGTTTATTTAGCTAATACTTTGCTCTTGAATAAATGTATTTTTGTAAGTTCACGAGTCTGACTTAATGGCCTTAGGTGATGGATGGGGGGGTGGGGGGGGGGGGGGGAGTGTTGTTTTTAGAGAGAGAGAGAGAGAGAGAGAGAGAGAGAGAGAGAGAGAGAGATTCCAGTGCGTGCTGCTCTGGTTCATTGCTACCAAATCCTTTTTGAGAAGTACCGAGATTAAGAATCACAGTTAAAATATATAACAATGTATGAAGCAATAATGTTTAACTCCTTTGAAAACAAAAAGCATTGTGCAGTAAATTAATAGACCACTCCATCTATAAAGGAGAGTAAACTACAATTCAAATGATATAAGAACTTTATCTGAAAATTATTTACTGCACTTCAGTATATACAATTTAGCCAGTAACTAGTAGAGAAATAACCTTTGCCCACCTGCCAGTAATAAAACTCAGATATGAGTGGTCTTCAAGTCCTATTCAGTCTACATGTGCTGTCCTATGCCTTTTTTGTAATAACCAAATAATCACGAACAGATTACCACAAACTTCCTGACTTAACCATGACAAAGTTGCACTCAGTAGCCACTGGATGGTATTAGATTTGTAGAATATCAACTTTATTATATTGGGCAGCCATACCTGACCAACACCTAATGAATTCTGCACCAATGGGTGATATCTAAAGAATTTTTTTATAAGAATGTATCCAAAATAACAGTGAAGCTTCTATCTGTGACCTGTTGTGCATGCAGGAAAGACACCATAGTAGTTGAAGGTGCGCAGGTTTTAATAACAGCAATCCACATGGGCCCCTTGAATTTTGTAAACTTAACCTTCACTCATCTGTAAATATTAACCTTCAGTCCAACAGCAGCAATGGAATGAATGGATTGACATATAAAGTTTGGGGACAAAGCCCAAGCACTGGAATCCCAAGGGTATTCAGCACTAAAGAAGGGGACCCAAGCAGGAGTCCAGACTACAAATGCCTATAAGGCCTTAGTGTCTGGTTGGGTTAAGGGTACCCATTACCTTTCAAGATACTGATGAATGTGCCAGCAAATATGGATGGAAATGAACCAGATGTTTTTCTTTCAAGCGTATAACCACCTAGGTCTGGGCAGGGAGAGAGGAGAGTCCAAGGTGGGGCCAGAAACCAAAAATCAAGTTGGATGTAGAATGATTGATTAGGTTATAATGCATCCATAAACAAGATTATTTTTCCATATACCAAAAACCTGATTTGCTAATATATGAACAGTCACACTTTTATTCCTTATGGTATATGAAGGAGTATCGTATCAATGAACTTTCTTCCAAAAGTTTGTGAAA
>NC_087204.1:6528977-6541477 GCF_015104395.2 Macrobrachium nipponense
AATCTGTACCAATTAACGAGGCATTTGCTAACTGAAGTGTAACATACCTTTCCATACAATTTTTGTACATGTTTCTCGTGTACTTATTCATGTATTGTAGGTGGATACATGCAGACATGTGCACACAACCACACACACAACACACACACACACACACACACACACATCATATATATATATATATATATATATATATATATATATATATATATGATATATATATATATATATATATATATATATATATATATATATATATATATATATATATATATATATGATATTCTCCTGTATGCTGCGTTGTCTTAATCCTGCGAGGATCACTCGATCTCTTTCATAAATAATATAATTTATCATTCTTAACATAATACACAGAATATTAATGCCTTTCATTTCGTTTGTGGCTTCCAGGATCTTATATGTCTTCAGTAAAGTACACAGACACACCACACACACACACACACACAGAGAGAGAGAGAGAGAGAGAGAGAGAGAGAGAGAGAGAGAGAATATTTTGAAAAATGGTCAACAATACATATGAAATGACTTTGTTATCGAAGACCCGTTACAGAAAAAACCCAAAACAACAGCACTGATTAGTATTCAGCGATTATTGTCATCAACGGTTAGAAACCTTTATTTGACTGCCATTTATTCACGCAGGATAAAACACACACACACACTCAAAGAACCTACGAGGGATAGATAAATCAATTCCAAGTTATCAAAACTCACATTCACTCAGCGAGGAGTAATTAGAAGCTCTAAAATTAAAAACCGCTAAAATTAAAATCGTTTGAAATTGAAAACGACAGCGCACGCGGGAAGAGTGTCAGTCACCTTGGTCTATATTCGACCACAAAGGACTTTAAAATGAGCGTGGCGGTGATATCTGGCTTTTAATGAAACACGTCAAATGTATCTTAATTAAGCAATCTGGATTATGCCAGCTGGTTAATTAATGTCATGATTACAACTACCCTTCTCATTACAGATATATTATTTTGGTAGGATTGATTCCTATTCTGGTTAATTGGTTTTCCGAGTGATTTCGAAAAAAGAAAAAAAAAACGACCGAAGTTTCTTCGGCACGATCGAGTTTTTCTGTATAAAGTATAATGCCGTATAAAACCATCAAGTAGCCTCAGTATTATTCAGTTTATTTAAACTCAAAGTTAGCCCATGAATCGTGGCATCTGCAGCGCTTTCCGGAGCCATGGACATCCTCACCCTACCGGATTTGGTGAGCAACTGGACGGATAGCCGCGGCCCGCGGGCCCGCGGCCGCCAGCGCCAGGGCGCCAACTTGTGGAGACTGGAGAGCATTATACGTGTACAGAAAACTCGATTCGGCCGTAATATTTCTTGTCACTAATAGGAAATAATGTGACGGCTTCTTCAAAGCTATTTATGACTAAATATATATGATATATTGGAGTGAAACCTGAGATATACTGACCGAAGCTAAAGCTTCTTAGAATAGATATTGCTCACAGCGAATGTTTACGAGACAGTTCTGCGCGTATCTTCAATATTTTCCACGGTGTCAACACGTTCCCCGCACGGGAACGAATTTACCCGTGGGAATTCCACTTCTGGTGGCCTGGCTTTAAATATTCAACCACTGAGTTATGGTGAACCGTGTGGTAGCACATTAATGCAGTTTGTGTGTGTGAGAGAGAGGAGAGAGAGAGAGAGAGAGCACACGATATCCATTCAAGTACATCCCCGTTCAAGGCACAAGATTTTTGGTTACGTAAGGGCTGAAAACGAAAAAAATAAAACCTGATCACTCTAACATGACATCTACAAATGTTGCATCGCTAAGTGGCAACACAGTCGAGCAGGGGATGACGCCAATATGGCTAGCAGGCGATGAGGAGAAGAGGTCAGTTTCAGACAGAGAGAGAAGAGAGAGGAGAGAGAGAGAGAGATATGGCGGTCGTTTTGGACTTTGTCATAGATTAAGGATGTAGATACAATCTATACAAACGTTCTTGTCTATCATTAGGACGAGGTGGATACGTTTTCTTATGGGGCTGATTTAAACTGATGTAATGCTTATGTATAAGCGGACACGTTTTCCTATCCTGCATTCTAAGAAATTCCTGTTATGTAGGAACTATTAACATAAGTGATATAAGGTTATAAGACATTATTTCGTATACAGAATCTGTGTACATCGAATAGCACTGCTATGATTCAAGTCTTCGTAGCAGAGACAATAACGTTTGGGATTCGTTGAATCTCTTCATAGAAACACTCAAGGAAACTTATATCCTATGATATTTCCATACGCTCCATAAGACCAAGCTCCTTTAATACGTCTGTAAGAAGTAAAATAAAATACTTAGAACGATGCTCTTCAACGCAGCTGATTTAAGGTCAGAGTTCAAATGTCTGGTCGTCCAGACAAGCGATGCCTAATATGTTTCTTTCCCTTTGAGGGAGTGTATTGAATTATTGAATTACTTCAGATTCATGAATGCTGTTTGGCCTGCATCTGGGCAGGGTTTATTCACATCTATGTTAATGCAATTATTAATGAGTTCTCTAAAGCATTGCAGCATTTCCTATCGACGCAATTTACAATGAAAAAAAGTCACTTTTATTTGTGTATATCGTAATATTCTGCAACGTTGATCATATTCGTAGTTACAGAATTAAAGATGTCATTCATTATGACTTGTCACACATACTTTACGTAAGAAATCAATTTATAGTTAAAGGTTTTATTTGCATGTTTTCTTACAGAATGTAGTATTGTGAAACCTACTATGAGACTAATCACAGTTCCCACACTTTCTCTAAAACACCTGAGTGTCTACACCTTCAATATGCAAATGGAAGTAAGGTGAAATTCAAAGGACAATGACCTTTAGGAGACGCAGTTGAGGTTAAGAGGTCAAATGTCTGAACAGCGAGAGAATGTAAACCTATATCTATTATTCGAAAAGTTTTGAAATTATTCCCTGCCACTTTTAATGCTCACACTTCCTCTCGGAATTTTAACGTAGATTTCTTACAATCGATGGTTTCCAGTCTGGTATGATATCAATTCTGATATTCTGTCTAAATGCAAATATTAATATATTCATAATTTGTATATCAGCTGAAAGATTCAATGAAATCATCAGAACACAATATTCACTTAACATTTCTTGCGTGTATACTTTGTAATATACACGAACAAACATCAATAGTCGTGTGGACGGACAAAAACATATTTCCCATCTCACTCACACAATATATTGTGTAAATATTTCTAAAAGAGATTCTCAGACCACTGCTATGCAAATTGACAACTGCTTACTGTGGTTCTTGCACTGACATCGTAAATAAAATTATTTGATATGCCAATGGGACTATTCGAATATTAAAAAAATGTATTTCAATTCGTTTACATTTGCTGTATGCTATGCACATCCATGTACGTTTGAAATTGTGTCATTTGTGTGACATTATTGAAAAATACTTTATTTTTCAGGGTCCTTAATGAATGAATTTTTATTAATAAAGCTTCAAAATATTCCATACAATTAATTCCAAGCATAAACTAGCTACAAATATAGTCATGTAAGTTATCACAAAAAATAAATAAATAAATAAACTTTCACAAATATGAGTAAAACATGAAATTTAATTTTGCGAAAACAAAAACCAGCTCTCTTCTCCTTCGATTAAAGTTGCATTACGAAATTTAGCTGAGAGAGAGAGAGACGTTGTGAGTCCGCGTAACTTGGAAACGAAGATAATTCCGGGTTAACTTTATCTGGCATGCTATTTTCCTATTAACATTGGGGCTATTATGCTCTTGTTACCGAACCCGTTGGCCTGTTTAAGAGGCGATATTTTGGCAGAGCAGCAACAAGGTTGTTTTTCGGGAAGAAGAAGCAGATAATGATGGAAGCCGCGAAGATGTTAATAGCGACGATGATTAAAACATCAGAACATAGTAGCGCAAAACATGATGAGAATAAGGGAAGAAAACGCGAGAAAGAAATGATGCATACAGAACAGAAGAAGAAGAAGAAGAAAAAGAAGAAGAGAGAGAGAGAGACTCTCTAGATGAAAATCAGTTTGGAAATGGATACAGGCCAAGTTGACACTAAGCAGAGAGAGAAAAAATTGGAAAATAATGAATAAAAGTTAAAGGTGAAAGTTGTCGATGCTATTTGTGAGAAGTGAAATGAAAGTGCAGAAATTAGTGTAAGGAAATAACTGGCAGGGTAAGACTTCAATACAGAAAGGTTCTTAGTTATTATTACGGTATGACTTGAATCGAACGTATCCAAATCAGTTTCTAAAAACGTACCTTGACTTCGTTTGAACAGCCTATACAGTCAAGTATTTGCATACTATTTCATGCTATAATAAAGCACGCTGCTCTCGAATAGCATACTGACGAATCTCCATCGTCGGCAGATACAAATACAATATATATAGATTCTTTCCCATCTGACCAGTGCGTTCTCAGTGGTGAGCAATTGCTATTCATTTATCAAATCGTCTGTGGGTCTGACGTTGGCCCCTTTCGCTGGGTACGGAAAATTGGGCGTTTTTTTTTTATCCACCACATGCACTGTAATTTGACTCTCACTTCAATAGCTTCTGGACTGCACGTTGTCCGGGGGGGGGGGGGGGGGGGGGGGGGGGGGGGGGGTGGGGGGGGGCCCGGGGGGGGGGGGGGGGGGGGGGCGTTGACTGGATGCTGGTATATCGTGTTAACAGAATGCAGTCATGAGTAAAAACCGTTTGCAGTGTGTTTATTGTTATTTTTGTTGGGATTTGAATTTCTAAATGCATTCCAAATTTTGAGAAATTCACTAAAAATGGAAATTAGCTTCACGAGACATGTTATTTGCATACTTACTTCTAGTTCATTCCTAGTATAACATGAACGTATTCCTCAGTTGGGAATAATTGGTCCTCGGTGTCTAACATTTCTACTGTATGAGTTTCGATTCTACCTCCCCATCGCTTCTATCCTTCAACCGGCGGAATTCGGAATTACTCGCTAGATACTAAAATGAATATAGAATTTAGGCCAAAGGCCAAGCACTAGAACCTACGAGGTCATTCAGCGCTGAAACGGAAATTGACATTAAAGGATTTGAAATGTTGTAACAGGAGGAAAACCTCGAAGCAGTTGCACTATAAATCAATTATTAGGTGAGGATGAAGAGTTTCTGTCGAACTTCTAGAAATACCTTACCTCTAAATCTATTTTTTCAATGCGCAACTGACATATTTTTTCGCGCTAGAAATCTTGTGGCTGACGTTGCTCTTGCAATGTTTGACAGAGAAAAACGCCTGATAAAAACGCTACACGGAAATGATCCTTAGTCTATGGTTCACTCGCCATAAAAAAAGGTTTCTGATGCAATGCAGGAAGAGAGAGAGAGAGAGAGAGAGAGAGAGAGAGAGAGAGAGAGAGAGAGAGAGCATCTAAATTATCATGAAACCTTGGTTATTTTCCTAAATGTTTTTCTTGAACCAAAACGAAAGTGTCTTTCGCTGGAGGGTTGTAAGCCAATTCAATACACAGCAAGAACTCCTGCATGAACGTCTCTTCAACGATAAGTTCAGTAGACGGTAAGTTCAGTAGACCGCAGACGAACGAATCTCTTTTTAAAAGGTATATTTACCAAACAAGATAGTTAAGAAAAATAAACGAATAATAATATCGATGGACATAGCGTATTTTAGCGCTTGTGCGTCTACGAGTAACATATTTTTTTTCTAAAATATGCAACACACGTTTACCAATGAAGGTTGTATACTTGCACATTTATTAAATCCACCTCACCTCAGCTGAGAACCAGGATGAAGATAGAATCTTCGGAGAATCCTCACGCGGATGAAAGTCCTGAATACTGAATGTGGCGATTCTTGAATTGTATGATATATGTAATATTCAACCCTTAGGCCGAAATGATACTTGGGCTTGCGTAACTAGCTGTTTTCCTCTTAAAGCAGTAACATTCCAGACGAGACGTCTGAATACTGTATTGTTAGACTGATGTTTTCGCATTGTCATCATTACACAGTCTTATCAGGCAAACCTGAAAGCGTTTTTACATGCTGAAAAATAGTGCAATCGATTTATTCTGAATTCTGACAATTTTTTCACTTTTTCATTTTTTTTCTTTTTTTAATTCTCACTCATCATGATGACGATGTCATTATTACTTGCTCTTCGGATTCCGCACAAGAAATGAATAAAAGAGATTATAGAATCGTATGAACTTCAGAGCAATCTTCCAAAGAGGACATATACCTGTGAGAAGATAGAGCGAAAATCATGGTAGATAAACGTATGGAGCGAATCACAATAAACTTATTGATGAAAACAATGGGAAAAAAGATATTGATGGGAAACTAAAAAACAAAATGCATATCTAATCAAACCTTTCTAAATTACCGTGGGCTGAGGAGGTATTTACCACTTCCTTAGAAACAAAGTAGAAAGTAGAGAGCAATAGGTAGCTTTTAAATGCCCTTCACAGATGGTGATTTTTATTCGTGTCAAATAAAATAAATTAATAACAAATGATAATACATCTGTCTATCTATCTTATATTTCATCCACACGTATGTGTATATATATATATATATATATAATATATATATATATATATATATATATATATATATATATATATATATATATGTATATATATATATATATATATATATATATAGGCTATATATATATATATATATATATATATATATATATATATATATATATATATATATATATATATATATATATATATGTGTAATATATATATATATATATATATATATATATATATATATATATATATATATATATATATATATATATATATATATATATCGAATTCAGAAGCGTTTTGCAAAAAATTTTTCATACCTTAAATATTATGCTATTATTTTAAAAACATGCATAATTATATATGAGTCTTTTATAGTACTAGTGACCTAATTGGATTAATACAAACACAAGCTAGAGAGAGAGAGAGAGAGAGAGAGAGAGAGAGAGAGAGAGAGAGAGAGGGATTCAAAATTGCAGTCTACCTCGCCAAGCTCCTCCAGTCTTTTGTCCTGTCAAATTTCCTAGGAGGGACTTCTGGCTATAAATTAATTAATAGCTCTGTTTGCAGATGAAACTGATGAAGATGTGTTCTTGTACTCGAGGACACCCCGTCTTCTTTTTGGCTACAATTTTTTATCCAAAAAATATGAGCGGAATCCAGCAGAATCTTTTCACGAATACTATCCACTTCATTCATCTTTAGAATCCTGCACCACAATTTTTAGTTTTCCTTGAAAGAAAACTATTATTGTGCCCGGGCTTGGTCCGTCGTCCGCACTTTACTCTGTCCGCCCTATGATCCAAAAAACTATTATGTACAAACAACACCTATATATATGTGTATGTATACTGTATATTTTCGTTTACCTAGGCCACTAAGACATCCTATTCAAATTAACCAGGCGTTTCTGACGAAACGCCAGTGGTCAAGGACACGATTATGACAATGTGAAACATACCATTATCCAACGAATGCAGCGTATAACTTGATGTTTACTTGCATATATATATATATATATATATATATATATATATATATATATATATATATATATATAAATATATATATATATATATATATATACCACATATATATATATACATACATACATATAAAGGTATAAGCCACGAAAGAGAGTGAAACACTGGAGTAGCTGTAAGATCTTACGACTCACGTCCTTTACTTAGTCGGTCTGCTAAGTAAAGGACGTAAGTTCGAAAGATCTTGGAGCTACTCCGGTGTTTCACTTTCGTGCGTGGCTTATACCTTTATTTATGCATTTATCACTTTCCAAAACGTTTTTCCTGATTCAGTCTTACATATGTATGTATATTACATATATATGTGTGTGTGTGTGTGTGTGTGTGTGTGTGTGTGTGTATAAAAGAATAAGAAGGAAGGTGAGAGGAAGAAGCAAGAGAGAAATAAAGGTGAAAGTCGAGAAATCAATCCAATTCTGCAACATAATTAGTCATATACACGCACCAGTTCACACGATTATAGATTGAAGGGTATAACAAAGGGCTGAACAATAACATCGTTTCACTTTTATGGTGCGACGCTATTGATCCGTGTTTCTTGACTCCTCGTCAGATGAGAGGTGGTTAGTATCAATTTCATTACGTGCGAATAATGGGATTACGCAACTGAGTCGGTAATTGACCAAGCGGGTCATTCAAACGACTGTTGAACATGGAAGACGTGAGGGTGGAGTCGAATCATTGCTTGTTGGGGTCAAAGGTCACGGCTAATATACAGTGAGAATGACTGTCGGAGAGATAATTACTTGCAGTCAGGAATTATTCTAGTCTGATTTCCTTACTTATTGCGAATACTATAGTAGATTCACTTCAACCGTGCATCTGATGTCTAGGCCAGTCCCTTACGACGCTCCTGATATGCTGTTGATAAGCAAATCATAGGGCTGGAAACTCCCAGTCTCTCGAGAGAGTCCACATATGCTGGATGTTATCCACTTCTCCTGAGGGATACGTCTTTCAAAAGTATCCCTCAGGAGAGGTGGAACATACATCCTGCCTGTGTGAACTCTCGAGAGAGACTGAGAATTTTTTTTTATCTCAGTTTTTCCTAGCTTTGCTTCAACAGACGAACAGACTAAAAATCAGGTCTGAATGGACGCAATTCATTCTTCTGGCTATTCGAGAGCAGCGGAATTTGAACCAGACTATCATAAGCCTTCAAATGGCGATACAGTACAGCGCTTCAAGGCAAAAGAACGCTATTTCTGCTAACTGGAATGCTGACATTTACTATTCCCCATCAGAGAGAAAGCAAGACGAAACGAAGCAGTTGGAAACGAAATTGTTGAAGGATAAAAATTTCCAGATGGCGCTGGAACTAACACAGGTAGCTTTTACGGCATCGGCCAAGCAATCGCCTTAATGGGAAGACCACATAAACCCGGGGATATCATCAAGGATATGGCTGGACACTTCCTTCAGCACGTAGGATACTTAGGGCGCGGCTGTCCATCTCAAGGATGCTTCTTTTGAAGAGAATTAGCCAAGAGAGAAAATACTGATTGACTTTCCTTTGTAATTATTTAAGCAAGAGAGATAATACCGACTTTCCTTTGTAATTATTTAAGCAAGAGAGATAATACCGACTTTCCTTTGTAAATATTTAAGCAAGAGACAAAATTATGACTAATTTTACTTTGTAAATATTTAAGCAAGAGAGGAAATACCCACTTTCATTTGTAAATATTTAAGCAAGAGAGAAATGCCGACTTTCCTTTGTAAATATTTAAGCAAGAGAGAGAATACTGACTAATTTTTCTTTCTAAATAAGCAAGAGAGAAAATGCCGAATTTTCTTTATAAATATCTAAGCAAGAGAGAAAATGCCGACTTTCCTTTCTAAATATTTAAGAACGAGAGAAAATACTGACTAACTTTCCTTTGTAAATATTTAAGCAAGAGAGAAAATACTGACTACTTTCCTTTGTAAATATTTAAGCAAGAGAGAAAATACTGACTAATTTTCCCTTGTAAATATTTAAGCAAGAGAGAAAATACTGACTCCGTTATAAATATTTAAGCAAGAGAGAAAAAATACTCACTAATTTTCCTTTGTAAATATTTAAGCAAGATAGAAAATACTGACTCCGTTGTAAAATATTTAAGCAAGAGAGAAAATACTGACTAACTTTCCTTTGCAAAAATTTAAGCAAGATAGAAAATACTGACTCCGTTGTAAATATTTAAGCAAGAGAGAAAATACCCAATTTCGTTTGTATATATCTAAGCAAGAGAGAAAATACCCACTTTCGTTTGTATATATTTAAGCAAGAGAGAAAATACCCACTTTCGTTTGTATATATTTAAGCAAGAGAGAAAATACCCACTTTCGTTTGTATATATTTAAGCAAGAGAGAAAATGCCGAATTTTCTTTGTGAATATTTAAGAAGGAGAGAAAATAACGACCAACTTTCCTTTATAAATATATAGAAACGAAATAATTCAACGTTCTCTATATCATCTATCTTATTCGCATTTGATGCGAAAGTGGCATTAGTGATAACTCAAAAGACTTTTGCGCTTACTTCTAATAAAATATTAAAATGAATTTTTAAAAATAAATGTCCAGGGAGATTATATTTCCTTGTGTTTTGACAACGCAATTGGACCTGGTGACGGATGGCTAATCACCCATACATCCCTTTTCGGTGTTTATTCCTAATATGAAAAAAAATCATACATATATATAAAGGAGAGAGAGAGAGAGAGAGAGAGAGAGAGAGAGAGAGAGAGAGAGAGAGAGAATTTTTATGCTGTTCCCTACCTCACCCTTACGGTGTAAATGAGTTTCCTCATTTACACAAATAAAAAGCGAGCCCAGCATCTGGCAAGTTGTCAGTTCTACTGCCTTTTCTTTCTCTCTCTTTATTGTCTAAGACTTCAACTATTCCTCCATCCAGAACTTCAAGCATCAGTGACTCCGGAAACGGCTGCCGCTGTTCAGCAAACACATTCTAAACGTGCCATTGTTTATTCTTTTGTTTGTTTGTTTACCGACGTTCTATTCATCGCATTGACGCTCGGAAAACCTTCCTCGGGTAGAGAGACGGGAACTGTATACGAAAACATGTAAATGACAAAGTTTCGCAGTTGATGAAGAGGTTTTAGGAAATAAAAAAGTGTTTTCGCTGTCAAGGGATGTCGGTTTGCGTACATCAGTCAAAATACTGTTCAAGTGGTAAAGCTAATTTTACAAAGTTCACTTGCATTCAGTTTTAATGTTTTCAGTCCTTACTACTTTGCTACAATTAAACTACACGGGAAAAAATAATATTGGTATTGTATTTAAATCCCGCCCTTGATTAGGAAGCTGGCTTTTATTAATTAAATTTGCCCAGAGCAAGGAAAGCGAGGATGAAAGTTAATACAAAAAGTGTGAAAGTTAATACAAAAAGTATACATAAGAAAGTTCCATGTTAGGTATTAACCTCAAGCAAAATACAGGATGTCCATAAAGTCCCAGTACCATTACAGGTATTTACTGATCAGAATGGTACTGGGACTTTATGGACCACTTTGTAAAATTCAGTCGTAAACTTTGTTCACTCGGATTCTACGTAGATGACATGGTGACAGTCCAATTCAAGAGGCTGAAGTTTGAGAATGCGCATACTTTGGCCAACGGCAAACTCTCTCTCTCTCTCTCTCTCTCTCTCTCTCTCTCTCTCTCTCTCTCCGCTGATGCCAATCTCCAAGAAGTAATAGTTTCAATGTTCTTAAAGCTTCTTGATTGCATCTAGTGACTAGAGCGTTGTAGTAGTTTACAAACACATGAACACGCACGCACGCACACGTACATACACACACACACACACTCTATATATATATATATATATATATATATATATATATATATATATATATATATATATATATATATATATATATATAGTGTGTGTAGATGACGCGGGTAAGTTTTCTGTTACACAATGAGCATGCTTGTGTGTGTATGTGTGTGTATCTATTGTGCCCATGAACAACTACCCCTACACCCACCCACCCGCCCCCCCCCCAAAAAAAAAAAAAAACTCTGCAGGACAAATGTACCAACGGGCGTGTTAGGAGGACTCAGCTTCGAATTCCCTGTCGATAGTCGTACGCCCTTTGTTATACTGCGGGAAACCATCGACTACCTAACATCTGGCAATATACATTTTTTGATACTCCAAAACCCCGAATCTAGAGTATATAGATCTAGATAGCTGCTACGTGAAAGAATTGAAAACTGGAAAGCAACGTCCTGGAAATCGACTTCGTGTATATATGTAGGCTTTCTGTGCTCGATTAAAAACAATCAGCTATTTAGTTTGTGTCCCTGGGGACTATGGTATAGGAGTGAGCTTGATTATACCCGTTTTCTCAACTGACTGATCAAAATTATAGAAGTTATCTCTCTCTCTCTCTCTCTCTCTCTCTCTCTCTCTCTCTCTCTCTCCGTTTAGTTTATCTTTCTGTCCATCCATCTATCTATCATCTATCTATCTATCTATCTATCTATCTATCTATCTATCTATATACGAATCTTCAGAGGGTGTCCATGATACGAGTCGTAAAAGGATCAAGTTTATTATAACGAAACGTTTCGCACATGAAACATCTGTGCATCATCAGTCTGCAAAGAGCAATAAGACAAAAAATAAAATAAAATAAAAACATAAAAACAAAGTAAAAAGAGAGAGAACACCCAAAACACTAACCGTCCATGAGGAGAGAAGATGGAATGACCTGTCGTCAAATGCAGGTGACGACGTAAACTGTGCCAGGTATAGAGTGGCTGAAAAAGTATTACCATTTAACGAAGGAACAAGTTCCTTAATGTATAATGACTCGAGGGTAGTTAAGTGATCAGGATGTTTGACATGATCTATTATTGTGA
>NC_087204.1:6543977-6554663 GCF_015104395.2 Macrobrachium nipponense
TTGGCAAGAGAAAAATACCAAATGCCCACTGGAACATATATTCAAAAATAACATAGTAGTATGTCAGGAATCCAGACGTATTTCAGTTCTACTTCATTGTTTTTATTAGTTTTGAAAATGTTTCACATTTTTTCTGCTAAATTATTGTTTTATTTCCGTCTATATTAGTTCGTTTTTTTATTAGTTTTGTAATATTATGGATTTTTTTTATGGAAAAATGTTTTTTTTTTCTTTATTAATTCGTTTTTAATTAGTTCTGAAAATATTTTAGATTTTTTGTGCAAATTATTGTTTCCGTCTATATTTAGTTCGTTTTTATTAGTTTGAAAAATATTTCTACTTTTTTTGGGGGGGCAAAATTATTGTTTTTATTTCCGCCTATTTTAGTCCGTGTTTTTAGATTTTTTTCGGGGGAAAGGGGCAAATTTATAGTTTTTTATATTTTCCGTCTATATTACTTCTTTGATCCACATGGCGTCGGTTCACTCTGTATAACATCCGATTCATTCTGTGATTTTAAGTCGTTTGATTTATGAGTTGGAAATCGTGATCCAATCAATTTTTTTGCTCCTTCTTGATTCAAACCTTGGGCCAAATATTTGCATTCCATTGCAGTAAATCAATGTTGTCGTTTGGCGAACAAACAAACCCTGGAATATTCGATAGAAATTCATTAAAATCTCTCTCTATCTGTGTGTGTGTGTGTGTGTGTGTGTGTGTGTGTGTGTAAGTGTAAGAATTTTAACTTATGTTCAATGTTATTCAAAAATGTAATAAATGATAGCATGATTTGACTTAAATATGTATAGTAATAAATATATAGTATTTAGGCTCAAGCATTACTAATCAAACACTTTGAAAGGAATTTCTTGTTACTGCTGGTACGACTTTGTCCTGTCCGTCCAGCAATCTTTCTGTCCGCCATGAAATCTTAAAACCTACTGTGGCTAGACGGCTGCAAATTGGTATGTTGATCATCCACCCTTCACTCATCAAACATAGCAAATTGCAGCCCTCTAGCCTAATTAGTTTTTATTTTATTTAAGGTTACACTTAGCTTTGTCTGTCAGCCCTCAGATCTGAAAAACTACTGTGGCTAGAGGGCTGCAAATTGTTATGTTGATCATTCACCCTCCAATCATCAAACATACCAAAGTGCAGTCCTGTAGCCTCAAATAGCTATTTTTTTTTTTTTTTTTTTTTTTTTACTTAAGATTAAAGTTGGCCATGATCGCACATCAGGCAACTCTACAGGACAGGCCACCACCGGGCCGTGGTTAATGTTTCATGGGCCACGGATCCTACAGCACAGTACCGAAATTTTAGGATAGGATATTAATAATTTATTTATTAAAATGTAAATGTAAAAACTAAATAATGTGCATGTTAAACTGTACAGAACAATTATTTCTAATAAAATATAGCGTATCTACTTTAATTTTCGTTGGTGAAACAACGCGCTATTTGACCGTAGATTTTAGCACGTGCGATGATTAAGGCTGGAGGTTGGATCATGCCATATTTTGAAAAAAGCCGTCTCCATCAACTTTTTCCAAAGTAAACTTCTGTTTGACTTCAAATTAGCGCAGTTTGCAGTTACTGATGTGACCTGCAAACACTTTGCCATTAGCATAGCTGTCATTCCGTCTGTCTTGCTCTCTCAGGACACCGTTTGAGTTAGGTTAATTAAACATGAAATTTATTCACTAGGTTCAACTGAAGGACGAACTCAAAATATTCACATTTACTCAGAACCTCATTTCTTCAAACGTTAAGTGTGATATGGAGGATGGAAATTTTCTGCGTGTCATGCAACGCAAACGTATTCCGAATTTATGCCACCGTGGTAATTTTCTCTCGATCTGGAACGCAGGGAACTATTTTAGGTTACATTCCAAGTGGGAAGGTGCAGTTCCTACGCACCGGGCTCATGGCTGAAAACAGCATCGGTTTTGCAATCAGCAGCTGCGGTATCCATTCTCTCACGACTATCTCCTTTTCTTCGAATCATAAAATGACCTGGGATATCTGCCAAATGAGTCTCAGAATACAAAATAATTGTTTGTTCTTTTGTGCACGAGAGAGAGAGAGAGAGAGAGAGAGAGAGAGAGAGAGAGAGAGAGAGAGAGAGAGAGAGAGAGAGAGAGAGAGCAGATTGTAATGCGCCTTTTATTCACTGATTTTCCTCAGTATTTTTGTCTGGTGATTCCATGTTCTGCAAGTTGGCCCCAGGTGTTTCTGAATCATTTATTTATCGCTCAAGAATTCGTGATCTATCTGAATCAGAAGGATGATTTCACATGTTAGTGGGCTCCAGCTGATGTCTATTTCACCATCATAAAACAGACTTAGGCCTTCAAATGACTATAGCTATTTTTAGTATTGTTAAACTGAATATAGAATTTAGGCTAAAGGCCAATCACTGTGCCCTATGAGGTCACTCAACGCTGATATGGAAACTGACATTCAAAAGGTTTGAGATTCAGGACAAATAAAAGATGAAATAACTTCTCACAGCAGAACTGTAGCACGGTTTCTGTCACACTGCTATTGTCAATTTATATGGAAAAGGGGTCAATCTCCATATAAATAACTTTTTCTGCGGATGTATTTTTCCAATGATAACGGTGGATAAAGCCATTATTATTTTATTTATAACGTGAGTCGACAAACAGTAATTAAGGAGGAAGTATATCTAAGAAATGTTTTTCTTAATTAAGGGGGAAGTATATCTAGGAAAAATGTTCTTAATTATGGAGGATTTATATCTAAGAAAATGTTCTCAATTAAGAAGGAAGTGTATCCACGAAAATTCTCTTAATTAAGAAGCAAGTATATCTAAGAAAATGTCCTTAATTGAGAAGGAAGCATATCTAAGAAAATGTTCCTAATTAAGGAAGTATATATATATATATATATATAGTATATATATATATATATATATAGATCATATTATATATATATATATATATATATATATATATATATATATATATATATATATAGTATATATATATTATAGATATATATATAATGTTCAATCGCCAACCTATCGCTAAGAAACGGCTTCGACAATACCAATAACTATTATAGATATGATATCAAACAAGCACTACAGGCAGAGTTTCCATCCTTCGAAAGCTTGATGAACTCTTAAAAGAAAGCTTAAGGATACACTTTTTTAAACAACCATAACAACACCGCAAAGACGTGAATTACTTCCACGATATGAGTAAGATAATTCGCGCTACGATGCATGAGAAGTGAGAAGTAATTTTTTCACTAATGATATCGACAATCTCTCCCACGATTCATTATTCAAATTTCCAATGCGTCTTATTCACCAAGCATGATTTTCCAGCCCATGCCTGGAATCATCTCTTCTTCTTCTTCTTCTTCTTCTTCTTCTTCTTCTTCTTCTTCTTCTTCTTCTCCGATACGTACGAGTTTCCAATTTCCAGGAAGGAAATGGAATTACATCCTTGGGTCAGAAGTAATTGTCGGTCGAAAGTGCGTCTGTGGTGATAACGATCAAGAAGGGAATGATTTTGCTAGGTTACGAGGTTTTCGGATTTTGCAAGTTAAGATTTTTCCCTAAAAAAAAATAAATAAAAGAGAGAGAGAGGAGAGAGAGAGAGAGAGCGAGAGAGAGAAGAGAGAGAGAGAGAGAGAAATTCGCTGTGATGTGACTTTCATTGTGAATTGCGTGACTTAAATACACCTCTCTCTCTCTCTCTCTCTCTCTCTCTCTCTCTCTCTCTCTCTCTCTCTCTTTCTGCATGATTATTTTCAATTCTTTCATCGTGGACATATTCTGTTTCTTCAAGTAGCCCTTCCACTTTCGACACTGACTTCATAACTGGTTTAAATCAAAGCTCGTCTGTGCTTTGTATTTTCAGATCATCCGAATTCTTATACTGATGAATATCAAATCCTCTGAAGATAATTCAGTGACGCAATGATCCAATTTCATTTTATGAACAGAGCATCGATGTCCCTAATAATGCAATTTGTTATTCAAGTACATTGAACATAACAAGAAAGAAATGCCATGGAGACTTGAGGAATTAACAGTAGCAAAAGTTTCAGTAATAATAATAGCAGTTGAAATAAGGCGTGATCCGACATCCAGCTTACTCGTTACGCAAGCTAAAATCTATGGTCAATAACTCGTTGTTTTCACCAATGCAAATTAAAATAAATACGCTTTATTTTATTAGAAATAATTGTTCTGTACTGTTTAACATGCACATTATTTATTTTTTGACATTTTCATTCTAATAAATAAATCATAAATATCCTATCCTAAAATTCCTGTATATTTAACTCGACGCGAAACACCTTTTTCAGGCCTTTTTAGGCTCTTATATGGGGTGTTTTCCTAACCTCCCCACATCAAGATCAACAACAGCAAGAACAACAACAACGACAAAGTAGTTTGTAGGCTTACTCCCACAGTATGCGAAAATCTAACCTATTAGTATTATAAGTATGTACTTAATTTACATTGCTAAAGAAGTCAGTTAAAAAGAAGTTATTATTTCTTTTGATATCAAACGACCCTTTTGCCCCACGAATGAAACTCTCCCTATAGAGCAATTATAGCTGAATTCCGCGTTACAAAAGATAACATCATGAAATGGCACCGCACACCATTTAACGGGGAAATAGCCTATTACAAGTCGTGATTTGTCCTGTTTAATTAAGCGTCAACCAGTTTTCTGTTCTACGATCTCAACACCCGTGTACATTTTAGAACTAGTTCAGGGTAAAACTAAAGGATATTCAGTTTTAAAATTAGTTCAGGGTTAAACTAAAGGATATTCAATTCTAGAATTAGTCCAAGATTAAATTAAAGGATATTCAGTTTAAGACTTAGTTCAGAGTTAAACTAAAGATTATTCAGTTCTAGAATCAGTGTTCAGAGGGTATTTTATTTAATCACTTCATCTGCAGAAGATAAATGGGTATTAAGTTTTGCTGAAACTTATTTAAACTTTTTTCTGCTTTTGGTAATGATGCAAAGAATATCAGTTGACATTTTCAAATATAAACTGATAATGCAAAAATAATAATAATAATAATAATAATAATAATAATAATAATAATAATAATAACTAATAATAATAATAATAATAATAATAATAATAATAATAATAATAATAATATGTATTTTGGTAGAAGACCCTCTTTTAGGCAAATGCTGTTAAAAAGGATGGCAGAATTAAGCGAGTTGATTTTATATATTGTTTTTTCTATTTTCCTTACAGGGACCCCGACACTCCAATCCTTAAACATCCCAGAGCATGCCCTTCGAGCCCTGCTGAAATCTGCACTAAGAAGGCCCTTTTACTGATCACCGCAACTACATGTTCACCCAGATCGACGGCGTGGCGATGGGATCTCCCCTTGGGTCCTTTTCGCCAATTTCTATATGGGTACCGTCGAACGAGAGGGTCTTCCAGATTTCCAGGAAACCGAGGATGTATGTGCGCTACATTGATGACACCTCGTCTGCGCCGACTCCCAGGATGAGATAGAGCAGCTGCGACGTGCATTCCATGACCACAGCTGCCTCACGTTCACGATTTGAACATTGCCAAGATCGCCGCCTCCCCTCTGACGTCCTTGTCGAACAGCGAGATTCCGAATTCAGCACGAGGGTGTACACGAAGCCAACGAACCTGGGAATGTGCATGAACGGTGAGATGAGTGCCCTGAGAGGTATAAGCGCTCCACCATCAGCGCCTTCGTCAGGAGGGCCCTCTCACACTGCTCCTCCTGGAATGACACACACAGTGAGTTGTAGCGCGCCGCCCAGGTCCTCGTCGACAACGGACACACCAATCGTGCTGTTGATGAGTCAATAAGGAAAGGTATAGAAGCCTGGTACCACCGGGAACCCCGCCCCGACGTTGCAGAGCCCATCAAGCTTTTCTACAAGGGGCACTTCCACCGGAGGTACAGGAGGACGAACAAGCCCTCTAAAAGATCATCGAGGGAAACGTCAGCCCCGCCGACCCAGACAGAAATATTAAGATGATTATATATTATAAAACGAAGAAGACTAGCAGCCTGGTGATGAGAAACAACCCTTCGGCGCCCCTACAGGATCCCTTGAAGAAGACGAGTGTGTCTACCGTTACACATGCCCCGTCCGAGGATGCCTCGCCAAATACGTCGGTATGACCTCCATGCGTTTCTCCAAGCGAATCTCCGCCACGCCCAAGAGGAGCCATATTCAACCACAAGCCTGGACTGCTCATAACAAACGGATAAGAAGAAATGTTATCCCTAATATCCCACCAATATAATCAAACAACGGATCCCCGACGTCTGCGCCTCCTAGAAGCCCTCCATATAGGCAAGGAGAAACCAAACTTAAACTATCACTCAAGAAACGTTTCTCCTTCCCACCGCCACCCGGAGAGCAGCGAGCGACCCCCCGACGATGCCAGATAATCAGGAACCCCCACAGGATGATACGATTCCCGCTCGGAATTCTGACGTTCATCCCCAGGCACGCCACTGTGGCGCTCGCACGAGAGAATCTCCGAGACCTTCGAGGCGAGATCCACGGCTTCGCCCAAGACCGGCCCGACCAATGAGGATGCAACTCTAGGTCCGTGCCGCTATAAATACCGTTCCGCAAACTTTCTTGCTACAGTCACTTCAACCGACTCGTCAGAAGATGACCTACGAGAAGGTCGAAACGTCACGTGCATACCAGCTATACCAGCACCAATACCAGCCCTTAAACCTAAGACGACCCCGGCCCGAACTGAACTACGCCTACGGAATAATACCAGCACTGACGACGACCCCTGCTTGACCTGGACCTGATATCTTGTTCTAATAAAAGATTCCTTCAGCATTATAATTTGAAAATTCCCAATATGAATATTGGCCAGTTACTCAGAAACATCGCTGAGCCTGAGAAGCGAATTGTAAGGAAAATAGAAAAAACAATATATAAAATCAACTCGCTTAATTCTGACATTCTTTTTACAGAATAAATAATAATAATAATTGGAGACATGAGAATAGGAGATAATCAGAAAGGCCAAAAATTGACGTATATATTATTTTCTGAAAAATTTTAATTCAACTCGAGGAAATTACGTCCACGGTCCCTATGATTACGAGCAATAAATATTTCAGAATCCTTCAAAACGTACTGAAACCTGTATTAATGCAAAAGGAAACAAAAAAAATCTACGTTTATTTCTGAGAATACAGTGAAATGAAACAGAACGTCTTTGATCGTTTTCAAATAATAATCTCCTTACTAAATGCTCTGAAAAATGGACGAATTCAAACTCTAGAGAAAACTGAAAAAATAGCAAAAGAGATGCCTTTCGTCACTAGCAAAGGAAGAAAAAATTTCATGAGAGGTAGGGGGCCGCACAAATTTTCATATCATACATACATACATGCACGATCCATGGCTAACTTTGAAACCTCAAAATAAAATGACAACGACAGAGGCTAGAGGGTTGCAATATGGTACGTCTGATGACTGGAGGGTGTATGATCGAAATACTAATTTGTAAGCTTCTAGGCTCAATAGAGTTTTTTAAAATCTGAGGGCGGACGGACAAAGCTGCCACAATAGTTTTCTTTGCACAGAGCTAAATAGATTCTATGCCATAACGAAATCTGACGGGGAAAAAAAAAATTGTGTATTGAACCGGGCATAGGGCGAGGCGTAGTATTTGTACACGAAAGCAAAAAGTAACCATTCAAAATGAAAGGTATATCGAGCTTTAAAAGCATGAATAGAAATATGTTGAAACGGTTCTTGCAGGCAGGATGATAGGATTTTTTTTTTTTTTTATGCATGTCGCTTGCAACAACGTTTTAAAGGAAAGGCATATTTGAAAATGAGAAATATGGTTAACAAATATTTTTTCTCTTTCTCTTTCCGCCTGTGTGTGCTCCTACATAATCTCAGCTATTCAAGCCAGGACATCAACTAAGTCCTGATTCAACCTTATAAACTGGACATATTCGTTCGAATTTGAAATATTTCTAACTCAGGTTTTTTTTGTGGCTGGTTTTTCCGCTTTATTCCGGACAGAAATGAAATCAGAGGACATTGCTTAACTCATTGTGGATTTTCCTAATACTATACGAATTACTGTCCCATTTTAAAAGTATTTCGAAAAAAAAGAGAGAGAGAGAGAGAGAGAGAGGAAACGTGTAGCTATGAAATTCGTACAAAAATTGCCACAAGGTAACCACACAGGCATTAACAGTATAGATTAATATATCAAATAAAGAAGTCTTACCTCAGGAATGGAAAGATATGTCGAATTAAGCTTTAAAAATTCAGTGAAAGAATGACAATAATATTAAAAAAAATTTAGGTAAATAATGTAGCATTAACAGTATAGATAAAAACAAAATAAAGTTTAAAAATTCATTGAATGAATAAAAATATTATAAAATTTTTTTAGGTAAATAATGAACCGAACTATCAAGAACGTAGCATCGATGTATCGGGCAAGTTAATTTCATAACTGGGTGAAAAAGATTACTGAAAACGAACGCCGGGTAGATTAATCTTTTTTTTTGAAGGGGGGCGGGAGGCGGCGGTCGCTGTATGAGAGATAAAAAAGAAGCTTTATCTGGAAAGTGTGATTTATGGAGTTTGGGCTATGCTAGAAACTATCGGATTTTTATTAAATATATGACATATATGACTGACCTTTTATTTACAGGCGTTTTTATTTCTTCATTATCACACCCAACGGTAAAATATTTTTCTTGATATTGCAGAAACTCGAAGCAATATACGTATTCATTTCATAGGTGTAGATACACATATAACATATCTCTTCGCGTTTGGGACCAATTCAGTTCAAAGAGTGTAACACCTATGCTCTTCCGCCAAAATATTACGTTTACTTATAAATTTACGACACTATTTCACTGGGAGCAGATCTCCCAGACTTCTGCTTCAATGTTAAAGATGGGGTCAGGTGGACGCCTAATATTTCATCTGTACAGTAATCAACTTGGAATTTGTGGCAAAAAATGAAAACTGTGGATTGGATTGAAACAACGCTTTTAAATTTTTTTTTTTTTTTTATTGTAAGACGAATTTTCCTTTTTGAGCTTTTTCACGAACCTACAGTCGTACCGAGATACTGCCGTACTTTTATCGTGCAAACATATATGTTCACAAACGTGACGATTTTGGTATTATAGACGAGAATTTCATCTATTAGTGGTCACAAAAAATAATTACTTTCATTGACCTAAAGAGCACTATTGGTTCCTTAACTATAATGAAAATAGTGCCCTGGGGATGAGATTCATACAGGTCTCTGTAATTACTAACCAAGGCACTATTGGTACCATGATTATAAAGAAAATAGTGCCCTGGGGATAAGATTCATAGAGGCCTCTGTATTTACTAACCAAGGCACTATTGGCTCCATGATTATATAAAAAAAAAATAGTACACTGAGGATAAGATTCATATATAAAGACCTCCCTGAGCGTTCCAGGTCTATGTAATTAGAAATACCTTCGAGGACGTGTCTATTTGTCTATTTTGATACTGAGTATATATCGTATGTATAACTTTATTCTGTAATCATCGTGTGATCAGAAATCACTGTTTATTTGAGGATTCCTTGAAACATGGCTGCTCGAACACGAAACCACACACACACACGCACACACACACACACACACACACACACATATATATATATATATATATATATATATATATATATATATATATACTATATATATATATATATATATATTGTTACGAAGTGCCAAGTATCTGGTTACCTTGCATCAAATATTACCTCACCAAAAGCCAAACACCTGAACCCTCATAACACGTTTAAACGACTGAATACACTAAAGGCAACAGTGATCCCTTAACACTTACCAGTATTGCAGAAAATCAGACTAAGTTCATTAAAACAGGTGTGAGGTAATCTTGTAAGTAATTAAATTAATCAAGGGCATCACTCTTCAACAACTTTCAAACTCTTAAGTATTTCCCTGATTTCAGAAGTCTAAGTACTTTCCTGGTTCTAAGTCACTTCAAGAAAATTGAAGGAGCAAATCAATTACCACTCTATGTTTCTACCTAACATGAATATAATCATAATTAAATATATTGGATACTGGTGTAAGATCAAGAAAACACTTATAAAAATTTTAAATACAAAAATTTATTATTAAATTCAAAATTTATAAGTGAAACTTCACATATCAGGGAAAATTACTGTTACTTGAAACAAAGTAAAGTTTAATTAATTCTTGAATCAATTAAGTAAAATTAAATCAAAATTAATTTGTCACAAAAATTCAAGAAAATTAATTCAATCAAAATTCAAAAGTGTTAGGCAATAATTGAAAATTTGAAATTAATTCACAAGTGCTAAACAACAATAAAATTTGGAAAGAATTCTAAGTAAATGCAAACCAATTCACAAGTGTTAAATTAATTAAATGTGCAATGATAAAGCATGAAAAATAACTAAGTCAATTAAATTGTGAATGCAAATGAAAATATAAAACAAAAAGACACACTTCAATAAGAAAATGAATAAGTGCACAAACAATGGAACAGACACAAACACAAAAAATATCAGCAATGTGTAAAAGTGTAAATCTTTTTCATTCAAAAAACTGTAACCAACAGTTTTTACCAAA
>NC_087204.1:6555163-6587663 GCF_015104395.2 Macrobrachium nipponense
TCCATAAATGAGGTCGATGTATGGAATTTGGTATAGTAATAATGAGAGTTTACTTAAGTTTATATCGTAATGAATAATAAAAGCCGATATAAAAATAAAAATAAATATATAAAAAACCACATTTCTACCCAAAAGTCAAGATACATCAAGGTACGTTTGAAATGTCTCTTTGGCTTACGCTGTGGAGTCCAAAATTGCCCGAGGACCAGAGGTTTTAGGATGTCTTGGGGAAATTCTGAACTTCACGAGCTAAGAGGGTGGTCGCTATCTGTTCAGGAAAGGAGAACAGAATTATCAGCTGTCTACTGATGCTCACGACTTTCTCCACCATTTGATTTGGGGTACGAATTCATTCTCTGTTGTAGCAAGGACATATTTTACGCAGAAATATTTTGCGTCCGAACAAAACAAGACAGTTCTTCTGTTCGCTAGATAAAAACGTCTGATTTTTCTCTGTGGATGTTTGTTTATATTTTTTTTTTATATGGTGATTTTACGTTGCATGGAACCAGTGGTTATTTAGCAACGGGGCCAACGGCTTTACGTGACTTCCGAACCACGTCAAGAGTGAACTTCTATTACCAGAAATGCTACACATCTCTGACCCCTCAATGGAATGCCCGAGAATCGAACTCACGGCCACTGAGGTGACTTTTCTCTGCGGATGATTTTTTGGTAAAAGCGTTCTTAAATGAAAGGGAATTCGTAAGGACCATTATCTCTAGCAAGCATAAGACGGAAAAAGAACATTCATAAATGACCTCCCTGGATCATCTATCAAATTCTTGTAATGTTTGCGATATTGATTTTGGCTACGGCACTTCAGACAGTCAATTCTATGCTTTCACAATAATCAGCTTGGCCCTGACGCGAATAAACAATAGACCTGAATAGATTAAAGTGTCATTTACAGTTGATGTTAGGCCTACTCATAACATGAGCTTCACGGATATCTCACTGGTAGCCCCCATCATAAAAAGAAATGATTGAGATGGCTTTTTCTGTCCGTCCGCCCTCATTACTTAGAAGCTACTGAGGCTAGAAGGCTGCAACTTAGTATGTTGATCATCCACCCTCCAATCATCATGCATGCGAAATTCAGCCGTCTAGTCTCAGTACTTTTTATTTCATTTAAGGTTAAAGTTAGCCATGATCATACGCCTGCCAACGCTACAGGACAGGGCCCCGCCGGGAAGTGGCTGCACGTTTCATTGGTCGCTGCTCATACAGCATTATACGTTGTCCAGAAACCTCGACTGTGCGATCATAAAAAAATTCTTAATGAAAAATCAAAATAGAAACTGACGAAAATAAAAAGAGAAAATTTTGGATACGTTTCAACTTGGGCACTGAAGTTGGTTTAAGGAATTGTCGCTGGAGTTTTCAATTTGGCTCCGCTGTCGATGGTATTATTTTCAACTTCACAAATTTTCTTAATAAAGCCATTAAAAACTATTCTCTCGATGTTGGGTATTAGAAAAGTTCTCGAAAATTATATTGCTTTTGGTTTCGTATTTCTATATCACTTGAAATTAGACACGGTTAATCTGAAAGGTATATTTCAGAGGAACATGTATTGTCGTTTTTTTTATTATTATTATTATTATTAGATTAGACCTCTAAGAAAACAGTGACTAAATGATAATGCAATATGATTATCAGCGTTTTGCGTCTAAGCCAGTTTTAAGTATTTGGAATTTGAGTTTCGTATTTTGTTCGTCACACTCAGTGTCTGTTTAATGTTAAACAGTCTTCAGTTAATCGCATCTCAGTTGATCACACAACAAAATAAATAACTAAGAGACTAGAAAGCTTTTTTTTTTTTTTTTTTTAAATTAGGTCACCCTCGATCTACCACGCCTGTTATAGGAAGAAATGTCCGCTTAAATACATCACGGCATAATCCGACATCCAGCTAACTCGAGACACGTGCAAGATTTTCTCCTTACCCATAAGTTTTGTAATGTTTATATTCCTAAATTACGTAAAAATAAAATAAAACGTGCTAAAATCTAAGGTCAAATAGATCCCTGTATCACCAACGAAGATTAAAATAAATACGCTATATTTTATTAGAAAGAATTTTTGTGTACTGTTTAACATGCACATTATTTATTTTATACATTTTCATTCTAATAAATAAATGATTAACACACTATCCTAAAATTCCCGTATCTTTAACTCAACGTGAAATACCTTTTTCAGACCCTTTTAGGCTCTTCCATAGACCTTTCCTACCCCAAACAAGAACAAGAACAAGAACAACAACAACAACAAAGTAGTTTGTAAGCTTACTCCCCGAGTAAGTGAAACTGTTTTGGCGTTACAAAACACGAACTCTTTGCCATCCAGGACACTGTCAAGAGGATAGTAGGTCAGGATAATAAAGATGATAAGTGGGAGATTATGAGCTGCAAAGTGGATGACTTGGGGAACGCTCCGCCTCCGGCAATGACGCAATAAGCAGGCCCCAGTCTGGTATCATTAACTCGTCAAGTGCCATTTGCACCAGCTGTTTGCAGCGATGGTGGGTCTTTTTGGTACTTTGGGCAAGATAAAAGGGCGACCAAATGTCCACTAAATGTATTACATATTGTGCTATCATCGCTGTAAGTGTTTGTTTCATGCCAGTGTTGTCGAGACAGAAGGATCTCACTTATGAGGACACGTGAAGCTCTCTAGGTCGTTTGCTCTTCAAACGGTCGGGAAGTCTAAAGAGGAATTATTCAAGAGAGAGAGAGAGAGAGAGAGAGAGATGAGAGAGAGAGAGAGAGAGAGAGGGGGGGGGGGGCTATTTTCTCTTCTTTTGTACTGGTGGTCTGAGCATTCACTTCCAGATTTGAAATATAAGAATGTTTTCAATATCTTAAATGGTATACATTGTTCCCAAACTTATCACAGCTATTGACTAAAATAAATTGATTTTGCAAACCAAAAACTGACCAAAAATTTATCTCTGGAAATGTTTTGACTTCACTATCCTAACTAATGTCATACACAAAAATATTTTGATCTATTTTTTTACTATGAAAAGGACTGAATAAAATTCAGTTTGTTTCTGATGATTAGCTTCTTACTATTTTATATAACAGATTCTATACCTCAAGATGACCAGCCCCTATGAGGTCTGATAAAACTAGAGTAGAGGAAAAGACCCCATATAAACTCCACTTTTCTAGCCCCGCCCCCCGCCCCCCACCCCCCCAAGGGCAGTGACTACCCCCCTCCCCCTCCTGATTGGCTCAGTACGTACGTGAGGCCTAAAAAGGGCGGGGCAACAAACCCAAAACCCCCAAAAAAAAAAGGGGCGTGGGCCACCCCGACCCCATATAAACTCCACTTGTCTGGGGGGTGTGTGGGCCACCCTGACCCCATATAGACTCCACTATTCTGGGGGGCGTGGGCCACCCTGACACCCAAATTGACTCCATTTGTATTATAAGCTCATGTACGTACATGAGCTCATAATTGACTCCATATGTATGATAAGTTCATGTACGTACATGAGCTCATAATTGACTCCATTTGTCTTACAAGTTCATGTACGTACATGAGCTCATATTAGGGGGGCGTGGCCTCCCCTAACCCCAAATCGACTCCACTTTTCTACCCCTGTGACGTCACATAACTATAAGGGAATAAAACCATCCTTTCAACCCTCCACTATTCTGGGGGGCGTGGCCACCCCTGACCCCAAATTGACTCCATTTGTCTTACAAGCTCATGTACGTACATGAGCTCATATTAGGGGGGCGTGGCCTCCCCTAACCCCAAATCGACTCCACCTTTCCTACCCCCTGTGACGTCACGTAACTCTAAGGGAATAAAACCATTCTTTCAACCCCGACCCCAAATTGACTCCACCTTTCATACCCCCTGTGACGTCACGTAACTCTCCGGGAATAAAAACCGACATTTCAAGCCCTCACCCCAAATTGACTCCACCTTTTCCTACCCCCTGTGACGTCACGTAACTCTCCGGGAAAAATAAAAAACCAACATTTCAACCCCTCACCCCAAATTGGACTCCACTATTCTACCCTGTGACGTCACGTTACTCTCTGGGAATAAAACCATTCTTTCAACCCCTGACCCCAAATTGACTCCACCTTTCCTACCCCTGTGACGTCACGTAACTCTACGGGAATAAAAACCAACATTTCAACCCCTTACAAATTGACTCCACTATTTCTACCACTGTGACGTCACGTAACGCTCTGGGAATAAAACCATTCTTTCAACCCCCGACCCCAAATTGACTCCACCTTCCTACCCCCTACCCCCTGACGTCACGTAACTCTCCGGGAATAAAACCAACATTTCAACACCTCACCCCAAATTGACTCCACTATTCTACCCCTGTGACGTCACATAAATCTCTGGGAATAAAACCATTCTTTCAACCCCTGACCCCAAATTGACTCCACCTTTCTACCCCCTGTGACGTCATGTAACTCTCGAATAAAAAACCAACATTTCAACCCCCACCCCCCAAAGAAATTGACTCCACTTTTCTACCCCTGTGATGTCACGTAACTCTACGGGAATAAAACTTGACCTCACCCCGACCACAAATAGACTCAGTTCACTGTTTTTTGCGACTCATGTCCCCTTTAATTGTTTTCAAAGTAACCGGGACGTTTACCTCATCCTCCTCCTATAAAATCTCTAAATTTAAATATGCACATTGCAAATAAATACTATCTCTCCCTCCCATCCCTCCCTCTCCCTCCCTCCATCCCTCCCTCCCTCGTCCTCTCTCTCTCAGCCGTTACATTTTGTTTTATATATATATACACAGCTGCTTAGATATTCAGAGTATCATGATAAAAGGATATTTGGCGACTGACTTCATCCACATGTGATATCTCCCCCAATAACCATATCAGAGTCAATGTTATCTGATGATGAATCACGCACACACACACACACATATGAAGAAACGAGACCTTATCGCCATATTTGCCCAGCTGACTTCACCCCAACGTGAAATTTTATTTTTCATAGAATTTGAGTCATAATCTAGGTGGCGAACACAAGGACAAAGGTACACATTTCAATTTTGTTTATTTATTATACCGAGTTTGAAAGAGGTTGAAAAATCAAATTACAGATGGAATTGTTATTTATATTTATAACCAATCCTAAATACATGGGGAATGAATTAATATTCCATACAAATACATACATTAGAAAAAAACTGTACAAACACGAACGCGATAATATGCGCATTCGCTTTTTCAAAAACAATACTTCAACAAAACATACTACGGCTACTATATATTTTCTAACCTGTTCCTTCACATCACAGCCCTTAGTATATACCACAAACATCTTCTCCAGCACTTTCCCGACCGTGTATCGAGACGACGACGTTTCATCTAACACCTCAAAGCTTTTAAATTTAGCCTACAAGTTTTTCATATATAAATCTTCCACACACCTTTCCTCCAAACAGGGATAAATTCTTTTTCATTATACCACGCAGTATATTTTACCAATTTTGCTCATTTCATCACTGAATGTAGCTAACACAGGTAAATATTGATTCAACCAAGTCGTATTAACCAGTCCGCTCTGACCGATGCCAGCGGGAAAGATAACATATTTGACATAGTCATACGATGATTTAAATAATTCTTCCTTCAATTTCTTGACTGATGAAAAAAAAAGTGATTGAACCTCATCTGTTTGGTATCTCTGCCCAAACGATCGGCGTGATCTTCATATTTGGAATAAGCCCGACGCCTCTTTTGCGCGTATTCATTATCTTCATGGGGGCACCAATACCGTATTGTGTTAATAAGGTAGCTATGGTGGGGTAGATCAACTTCTTCGTCGCATTCCCAAGATGTGATATTTTCAGGTCTTTTCACAATGGCGGACCCTTCAATACCCCTATCACGAAGACAGGCATATGATGCACCAGTGCGAGAATATCGAAAACCTGCCAATTCGGCATATGGATAAGCTCGAATGACGTCCGCCACAAACACCGTAATTCCTGCATGTCACACAGTTAGTGGCCACTACTAAACACATATTCCTCTTCCTGAACTTATTTTCGGACAAGTTCCCGAAAACTAACTTGCAAGAGGAGGCTGATGAAGCCATGGCGAGAGTTCACGTCTTGATGTGACAATCCTTCAAGAGATAATGAACTACGAAAGCCCCGCTACCCAAGACCCCTTTATCACAATCACTGATTACAAAACCATGTTGTGACGAAGGCATCAAAGCCTCTCCCAGCAATGATTCAGACTAACATGAATAAACAAGTCTTATCATTCCCTCACGCCAAAGGTCATCCACACATGACTCATTTATTCAAAAATCAGTATCACTCCAGTCATGTTTCTCACAGACACGAATAAACAAGCCTTATCATTTCCTCACGACAAAGGCCGTCACACACACACACACACACATATGACTCATATATAAAACTTTCCTCCAATGGGGATAAATTCTATCGCTACAAGGCGTGGAACTTCATCTTTGGAATACAATACTTCATCGAAACACCATATGTCACACCTGATTATTACTTCCCAACTGAACACCATAAATACAACCGACAAGGGGAAAATTGATGTTATTCCTTACCCAAAGTGTATAGAGTAAGTGCAACACACCGACCCTCCGTCCCTACAAGTATTTCTCTTGACCGAAACGTCATTTCCCTCCATCACTATTCAGTAAGTAGCATATAAAACACTTTCCATTTACTTGAACATATAGTATAGTAAATATTAAAAACAGCAATAAGATTCATCTGTATATGGAATAGATATTCTTATAAAATAATGTACCCGTTGAAAGAAGCGGAATATATAAAACAGTCATTATTCCTCCCTTTCAGATATGGGAAATAATTCTAGTAGTGAACTGTCAGCCGACGAAGTAGCCACTCAAGTCAGACACCATTACTATTATGGTGTTGGAGCCCCAAACTCATTTATTAGGAAGGTGAAAACGGGTCATGACCATGAAGCAGGAGAAGAAGAAGAAGTAGAGGACAATGCAACAACTACCACTGGCAGCCCACAAACAGTGCAACCCCGACCAACTTCGCCACCACCCACTACTGAAGGAAACGCAGCAACCCGGTGAAGGTATGTAAAAAACTGATGTGTTATATATTTATTTAATAATAGTTCCTGATTCCATAGAAACACGCACTCTTTTTCTCCGTTTCCCTGTTTTTCCGTTCAAATGCATTATGGGCATAGTAAAAAACACCTATATAATTATTCATAAGGATTTATTGACCACATAAAGAGTTTACAAATTCAATACACTAATCGCTGTCAGACCGTCTCAGCACGCATCCCAATATAACTTCCACGTGTATCCTTATTTTAACCTGAATATGCCGAAAAACGTTTAAGAGGAAACGACTAAGACGTCTTAGCAGTTTAACACCGACGTTCATGGGCGAATGATTCTCACAGCTCATCCTGAAAATAAGTAAAAAAGTTATGTGATTGAAGGTGTATGATACATAAATAGAATATATCCTTAATAGAATGTAAATGGAGTAATATCAAAAATCAAAGAAAATATGCATTTACCTTAGTTGTTCAAGATGCGGAGACATTCCTTGTACGTAAAGCACGTTTGACCCCCGACCTCCAATGTGAACATTTAAACTTTTTCATATTTAAAAATAATAATCCCGTATCCATTTATCATTACCTCCCAAACGAGGTGAATGAGAATACATTTTGTATTAAGGATAATACTGCTTTCCACACCACGGTGACTCAGCAATGAACAAAAAAACTAACGTAAAGACCGCACTTGTACGATTTATCAGGTTGTATTTGTTTTATTAGGCGATAGAGGTTATATTCGGGATGCGCATATATAAATTTAGAGAAGTCATTCGAATAAACTTTTGGATTTATACCGTAACTATCAAAAAAGAAGATTATATTTCTAGGTGATTTTTCCACGTAAAAACATACCCAATGACCAACAATATTAATATCAGTAGACGAAGATAATGTATTAGATATAAAAGCTAAAGGTTTAATTCTACTTTCTTTAATGGCAATGTCAATAATCCTACTTCATCCGAAGCGAACACACCTAAATATTTAACCCGGTCACCGAGTGAACCTTTTAAACTTATTTCAATTTCTTTTGTATCCATTCCATTTAACCCCTAACATCACACTGAATAACCCTATCCGCATCCACCGTTAAAATACCCTTGGTATCCCCAAAAAGTAAAATAATGGCCAAGGGCTAGGTCGTAGCCGTACCAGCCTGATCGATATTCGCAGGTTTGCCGAAATTTCCACTGGCATGGAATACTTCAACCATCTTCCACCACACAATTAAAGCAGTAAATAGCTCTACCATTTTTTAAAACTATCATAAGTGATCAGATTATCACCCCGCCACCCCCATATACTTTTCTTTTCTGCGTCTCGTGATATAATTGCATGATGGTATTAGGGAAACTACATTGAATATTATATACCGTATTCCCATTAACGGTAATATGTATATTATTTAAATCGAAAGATTGAAAATATAGACTATTGGTCGCGTAATCACTGAAATGTTCCTATCAATCATGGCCAATGTGATTTTTTCAGGATAACAACTGTTAAAAGGCTGATCAATTAAAATCGAATTTTCATTTTGCCAATAACGTATGTCTTGTATAAAGTCTTATCAAATATATATTGTATAGGATTAACTGCTATCGCTTCATTTAAAGCCGACATTGCGTTATAATGTGGGGTAACTCTATCGATCCATAATTTAGCCTTTTCTATATTCAGCACATTTAAATGTCCGTCTGTGTGGGCGCCATAACCCAGTTATTATTCGCTAATTCGAGTCTAAGTCTCAAATCACCGAATCCAGTAAATACATGTCTATAGTCGCTATACAAAAAAAGTAGAAAATATGTATGCACGCCCCTCGTTTTAATGTCACCCATAACTTTCGTCTCCACCTGCTGGTTTGACCGAAGGTATTGGCAGTAAATACCGAGTTACCCCGTGTGTTACATGATAGTCATCGTATAAATATCCCGCCCGGCCGGTGGTAGGTAATGCAGAGGGTTTTATCATTTCAACATTTTGATATATGATTGATAGTTAAAATACCGGACAGGATCCTTCCACCAACTTTTCATTCAAGAAAACGGAAGCGGATTTAAATAATGTATTACTAATACCATTAACGACAGACACAAATGGACATCATCCGCTAATTGCGGGTTGTCCCTATCTATTGTGATATATAATTCTAAAGCTATACTTGACAAATCTAAGAAAGAACCTGCCACCCCATTAACGCGAAATTCTATAATTTATCAGATAGAACTTGATTTATGGAAATATTACAAGGTGTAAAATCCAGTCTTGCCTTTGAATTTAATTGAAGTTTCAATAATTCTCCGTCTATTAACTTCGGAACAATTGATATACCGCAATATACGATGAAACAGGAACTTGATTACCAGTTTCCGGGTATGTTAGGAACTACGCTAGCCATGTTTTGTGTTTTATATAATTTAGATGAAGGGTAGAACGAGTTGCGTACCCGCCGAATGTCAATTGATGAATGAGTTACAAAAGATCGTACACGTCCTTATTATATTTACTCCTAGATTTAACTCGTGTGCCCTTCCTCTTCCTCCGTTTTTTTTCTTTCCTCCCACACTCGACCGTCTAACTAATCGTTTCACTGTCTTCTTCCGTCTCGTTCTCCTTCATCTTCCAGTACCGCTTAAAATTCGTTGTCCAGTAGTTTTGAGGGCCTTATACCATTTCGTTTTATGGATTCTTTTAAAGGTAAACCGCTGTTTACCATATCAGATAACACAGATCTACGAATTCATTAACTGAAGGTTTCGCGGCATTAAATAGAAAAGGAAGCACTTTCCGTGCAACGCCACTAGGCCGAAAAAAAAACCGCTTCCCCTTCTGCGGCCGGGATAGAAAACGGAAATATCCTCAAATCCCGCTCCTCTCCCTTAATAAAGGGTCTGATAAAAATAGTTTTTTAAATTCCGCCTCTGAAGGAGGCGCGAATAACACTCTCATTTTACTGTTTATACTATTCCCAAACAATTTAAGTGGAACTTGATTCGCAAGTTCTAGTTAACTCGAGGGTGTTACGATCACGAATAAGGAATGCCAAGGGTGAACATCGAATTATATACGCACCTATTCATCTAATTTTACCTCTAGGTTTTATACGGAGCAGGCAAGTAACACTCGAGTCCTTTAGTGAAATGTAAAAGGTGACCATTTTGATCCGTGATAAGAATAGAAATCTGATCCAAGATGTTCGTGTTCAACAATTTGTAGACTGTATTATGTATTCCTTTTCCTCTACCACTTGCTAAAGTAAAACAGTCCAATATATTTACTGGTCTCCCGCCAAAAATCGTCGGTTGAACTATATCCGTATACACATATATTAGGGCTTGTGCCTTGTATGATAAGGCGCCCTATGAGGTAATGTTAGACTAGCGATAATCTTACGCTAAGTCGGTTGGTATTGCACTTCCATCTTCAATGGAGTGTCTGGGGGTTTGTAGATCACTTACGAAGTCGTATTATCTTGTTTGTTATTACGACGATGTGTTAAACTCATGTTTGGTTCGGTGAGGAGGTTCTTGTAGAAAACACGAAGTATAAAAAATTATATATTCTTCTGAAGTTTTACATGCTGAAGATCAGATATGATTGTACAAGTCTTCTAATAACGATAGCTTGATCGCTTCTGCCAATGATGATGGCTAATCCTATTCCTCTACATGATAAAGCTTAGGTAAAGAGGTACAGGTCTTCTAATGACGATAGCTAACTCTGTTCTGCTTGTCTACCATCCTCTGTTTACAAGTTATGAGGGAACAGACAGTAGTTCGAACATATGAACATACATACAAATGACATATTTTCATACGAACACATCAAAATCAGACACGCTTACAGATCACGTAATCCGTTTGAATTATAGGTCGGGGTAGTTGTCTCAAGCAGGGAGCTTGGACTGTTTCAAAACAAATGAATGACCACAGATGACGACATGTCAACTTAGCCTACATACTTATTGTATACGTCATCTTTAGCGTCTCTAGTCTGATCACATTCCTGCAAGCAATCTTTTGTATATATGGACTAACATTCCATATTTTTATTATGTAAACACTTACATCAGCTCGGTCAGCTACCAAAACCAACCACTGAATATTACTCAAACTTGACTTGCATTTGACTTATAGGAGTGTGATACAGACACTATGTGAATATATATATATATATATATAAGTAAATAAAAATTCATGGTGTACATGAATTGATTCAAGTAATAAAATATAAAACAATGATATTGGTAAATAATAGTGATCACGTGATATATAATGATACAGTTTTTCACTTCATCTCATTAAGATACATATGCTACAGAAAATACTAATGTACTCTGATAATTGCATAGAATGAAGATTAACATGATAAAAATCATATTTTAACTGATAACAATTTCATATATGAATTGATAACATTATTAATGTTTATGCTGATTGATTCGTTGATTTTTATGCTAACTGTTACATATCTGATTCATTAATCAATATACTAACTCATATATAACTGCAGATATTGGTAAGATAAAAGGAACAGATTGATTATAGGCTACCTGATTTGTTTATACATATGTATATGGATTCATATAATTATGATTAATATATGTGCACTTTAAATAGATTCCTATTGCGTACACGCAAAGATATATTTCGATTCCGTTATTATGATCATATATATATATATATAGATTCCTAGTGCGTACACGCAAAAATATATTTCGATTCTGTTATTTATGATCATTTATATATAGATTCCTAGTGCGTACACGCAAAAAATATATTTTGATTCTGTTATTTATGATCATTTATATATATAGGATACATGACCGAGGTTATACTACTTCACATTTAACTAGCTTTCGAACCACTTTTCGTCCATTACACAGTTCCAGACAACCACCCCTATAGCCCAATGAAACGGCGATTTCACAGGGTTAAAAAACAAGGGGAAAAATTGCCTGGGCGGGTCCAACGTTCTAGTTTTGCGCTCATACTTATTCTCTGCATCCTAAGCTACGCGATTACGTTCGCGATGAATAAAAAACATCCCCAGCACGAGTCCTTCGCCAGCAAAGTAGAGTTGAATATCCTTCGGGTTCGAAATTCGTCGGAAGTATGTCCCATTAGTATAGTCGATTTCCGACAATTTCGGACACCCGAAGGATATTCAAAAACTCTACTTGCTGGCGAAGGACTCGTGCCTGGGGATGTTTTTTTATGCATCTCACGCGAAACGTAATCGCGTAGCTCTAGGATGCAGAGAATCAAGTATTGAGCGCAAAACTAGAACGTTGGACCCGCCCAGGCAAATTTTTCCCCTGTTTTAACCCTGTGAAATCGGCCGTTTCATTGGGCTATAGTGGTTGTCTGCGAACTGTGTAATGGACGAAAAGTGGTTCGAAAGCTAGTTAAATGTGAAGTAGTATAATAAACATTATAGCCCAATATTATACATTAATATATTCCTAAAGGTATTTTTCGGGCACCTAATAAAATATATCAGCCCTATATATTGCATTCTGCAGATTTACATAGTTATACTATTATACCATTGTACAATTATATTTATCTATTACAAAGAGTGACAAGTACTCTTTAACAATTATCCATGATCATGCTATAATCATTATTTAGTAACCATTATTCTTAATCAGGTTACCTGTTATCATATTAATCATGTATACATGTTAATCTTTTGATTTTTACCTTTTTATTATTTTGGGGTACCTAATCATTATTATTACCAAACATGGATTTATATTTTCCATGCGTTTATCTTTGTTTATGAATATGTCAACAAGGGTATGTAACAGAACCTTTTTATGCATTTAATCACTTATTATGTTATACCTAGACGTATGTTACGAGCACGCTCCTATGAACAATGTTTAAAGTAATTTTTTTTTGTTATTCAAGGCTTGAATAGGTAGCAGTCCGAGCCTAATGTAATAAATACATTTATTAAATTTACAGGATCTGTAAATATAAACCCATGACCTGAGGTCATGGCATTAGGAGGGTCCTACGTGACCAAAGCAGATCTAGATTACGCTATGCGCTGTCTGCAGTAGCCTGATCTAGCTCAGAGCTTTGTCAACATTTTATGTTTATGATAACTTTGCACAACAACTTCCATGGGAAGCGGTGACCTGTTAACCTACGCCGGAAACTTGTAACTTCCGAGCCGGCGACTACGTATGTTTTTATATGAATTGCTGAGATAGCTAATGTTCCGCTATCGACGCGATGCTTTAGAATGGCAGTTCCGCGCCAACCATCAAACATATCGGTCTTCCGACCGAGCTGCATCTCCTAGTATGGAGTTTACAGAATAAAGTTGTTATCTTTGTTCAACTTGTCTGTTGAATCATCTCCTTTAGTTAAGAAAGAACCACTCTACTAAGATATCCCAAGGAGATGAGAGGAACCAGAAATACTTACGAATGACAGTCGTAACGGAGAACACAAAAAGTCTATCGCCAAGAGATGAGACTTACATGTGGTGGCAGCGTATAACGAAGAATATAATTAACAAGACCCATATCAGCCGACCGAAGGGTCTACAAGCAACTAACTTCCACCTTCAGCATCAAACTAAACAGAGGAACGGGATCTTCAATCAACGCAACAGTTTTGATGAAGACGCAGCTATGTCCTTCATCGAGAGGAATACAAGCATTAACACCGACGACGTTTGAGCGACTGTTGTCACTTATCTTCGAGAATCTACAAACCGAACGCGTCGCAGCATCGATCTTTCAAGGGCTCGAATCATCGAAACAACGCGCACGGAGGAAACTCAAGCCAAACCAGGTCATCCGCTAAATAGAAGAAGGAGACCAAGGCCGTGTGTCGTTATCGGAACACCGTGACTTCCCACAAAAGCAAGCTAAGTACAATTTTTTTATTCATTTGGAGTAACTTTGAGTGTTTCCTTTGCAGGTCGAATTTCGTTATTCCTGTGGCTGAAGTTACGAGACATTCTAATCTTACTTTTTTTACAGAAATTATCTACATCATTGAGATTTCGCTACTGCGAGTTTTTATCTTGAGTGTCTGTTTCCAGAAGTTCTACTGAAATATCTATACTATGTTAATTTTATCATTTTGGGTGATTATTAATCCCTTACATAACAAATCATATTAAACAGTGAATATGCGTTTACGCAGTGGACGTCTGTATTTATACAGATGCATGGATAGGGTCGTTAAGCAACCGTAGTGATTAGAAACACACAAAAACAAGTGGAACACCCGTACAAATCTAGATAAATTAGAGGTAACACTATTTCGGGTCATGACAATAAATGCTCCTTTGCAAGTCCCGATCGCAGTTTTTAGCCTTGAGTTTTTTGAGTTATATAAAATATCGAACCTCAATGACTCAACTTAACTTTAAATATGGCTGGATTGCAAGGAATAACATGTCTGTAAAAACTTTCATCAGGCTAAATGCGCTGACCAGGATCCCTCACTATTTCAAAATTTTAGCAAAGAATGAAGTACAAACAGTTAATATGGGAATGCAGTAGTGATAACTTGTCTTATTAGTAATCGCTCAGTTCCTAATAGTTCGTCATTCATTGCTTTATACGTAACCAGCAAACATAATGCTAAAAACACACAATACGTTTGCCGATGGTAATAAAGAGAAGGATCCTAATTATTACAAAAAGAAATAGAAACAGTAGCCCGTTCAGAATCAAACAAGCCAAACTCGGTGACTGTGTCACCTAGTCAAGCGGTCAAGGTCAGTCAAAAACTGCCGAAGTGTTCAAAGCATAGCAAATTCCACACAATAAGCGACTCTAGCAGAGTGGGGAAAAGCGATGTTGGTTCATACCAATATCTTTTTGAATTAAAAAGGATTTTTCCTATGAAACACACGACCGTATAAGTAATCAGAGCAGGTTTCGTTTTTTTTTTAATACTTAAGTTATTATAAGTAGTGGTGGATAAAGCCCACGAATGTACGCGCCGTAAAAATTAGATATCTTGTT
The DNA here is from genome assembly GCF_015104395.2 of Macrobrachium nipponense. Classification (NCBI taxonomy): domain Eukaryota; kingdom Metazoa; phylum Arthropoda; class Malacostraca; order Decapoda; family Palaemonidae; genus Macrobrachium; species Macrobrachium nipponense. The sequence continues at coordinate 6,570,284 of NC_087204.1, forward strand.
TTATTTTTTCCTTTGTCTTAGTAGTAATATCCTGTATTTACGGACTCACCGTCTGTTGTTCGAACTTCCCTAATGAGAAGTCCGGATAAGCGAGCGTTTACAGATACCTCTAGAGTTATAAAAAACATTGATCTGGTATCTAGTGTAATTGTAAGATCCATCTAGGGGTATACAAAAAAAAAATATTTATCTTACATCCTGCAAAATAAGGCGTGTTTATCAAAGGAAAATCTATAAAACCTTCAAACATATTAAAATCCGTTGAAACAAAAAGGAAGACAGTTAATCAAATAATAACTTATATAACAAATCATTTGTCTCATAAATCGTAACATTGTTCAAATGACCCAACAGAATTCTCCCACAACCGCAGTCGCACTTTGCACGCAAAATCTCGAGAAGCATGCACCTCGAATGTCTTAGTGCGTGTAAAAAGACTTTGCTGGGAAATGAAATTTTAATCCTTCCCGACACTCTGAAATATAACGATTTCCGCGAACAAAGCCCTAGACATGGTTGACACAGCAACAAGTTAATCTAGTGATCCACAAAACGTATACATATCGTGGATACGGAAGTTATAACTATCGCATTTTTTTATTGTTGCTAACTTTTAATCCCACCGCTGCCACCAATATTAGGGCTTGTGCCTTGTATGATAAGGCGCCCTATGAGGTAATGTTAGACTAGCGATAATCTTACGCTAAGTCGGTTGGTATTGCACTTCCATCTTCAATGGAGTGTCTGGGGGTTTGTAGATCACTTACGAAGTCGGTATTATCTTGTTGGTTATTACGACGATGTGTTAAAACTCATGTTGGTTCGGTGAGGAGGTTCTGTAGAAAACACGAAGTATAAAAAATTATATATTCTTCTGAAGTTTTACATGCTGAAGATCAGATATGATTGTACAAGTCTTCTAATAACGATAGCTTGATCGCTTCTGCCAATGATGATGGCTAATCCTATTCCTCTACATGATAAAGCTTAGGTAAAGAGGTACAGGTCTTCTAATGACGATAGCTAACTCTGTTCTGCTTGTCTACCATCTCGGTTACAAGTTATGAGGGAACAGACAGTAGTTCGAACATATGAACATACATACAAATGACATAGTTTCATACGAACACACAATCAAAATGAGACACGCTACAGATCACGTAGGCCGTTTGAATTATAGGTCGGGGTAGTTGTCTCAAGCAGAGAGCTGGACTGTTTCAAAACAAATGAATGACCACAGATGACGACATGTCAACTTAGCCTACATACTTATTGTATACGTCATCTTTAGCGTCTCTAGTCTGATCACATTCCTGCAAGCAATCTTTTATATATATGGACTAACATTCCATATTTTTATTATGTAAACACTTACACATATATATAATCTACCCCACAATTATCAGGTAGAGAATCAAGGGAAATGTGTTCATTCAGTTCACGCCCGCCATATATTTCATAACCGGTATTAATATGAACAAACCTAATAATTTCGCGGCTTTTCCGCTAAATTTGACGTATATACTTTTTAACGTCCCCTGTTCTCAATTTCTCTCTCTTGATACGTGGTATAGTAATTCTCCTTAAATCTTCATCCCAATGAAATATACCGTTACTATTAAAATAATTTATGAAATTATCACCGTAATAAACTTTCAAATAATCATACACGTCCTTATTAAGAGCTCTCACGAGTCTCTTCATATCCCCCGCTAACATTGCTATTCTCGGTCTATACAAATATGTATGCCTATCACGTTTATGACGCTCTGTAATAAATTCAAGAGTGAATAAATCATCTTTGGATAATATAGCGTAATAACTCCCCGGGAACATGATCGAAGCTAAACCTACTTCATATTCAACCCCATTAGGTAATAATATAGGTGTAGGTAATCTATTGGCAAATTTCGAAGGTGTATTTTTGGTATACGTGTCTAAACAGCCGAGACTGTTCACCAGCCATGTCGGTTAAATACTATGACGGGCATATGTCACGTATGGTATTTATATAAGAAGTTTGATAGCGTTTTATCTAGGTCTTATATGCAGACTGCACGATAGAAACCCCATTTTTCAGTAAACATTTATTTCTTCCACCGTTCTGATCCGAGACATCGATAGTAATGTAATCCAATACGTCAATGGTATTTAAAGGTTTATAAATGGCATATGCGGACTTTACCACATCCTAACGTGAAGCAGTCTAAGAGATTAACCATTTTATCACCCAAGATGGTAGTTGAACGTATACCGAATACAGGTAAACGTATTCAACGCCTTGCTGGAATATATTTCTACCGTGATGAGGTCTCAACGCACCCGAACTGTATATTAAATACCTGACTTTTTCATTGAAACCAAACATATTAGCTGCTTTAGCACTGAGTTTAATCGTAATGGAATCAATCATATCAACTTTGGCCGCTCCTGCATCGATATGTGGAATGCTCATTCTCTTCGTGTCATCATTCCATGAGAATAAACCGTCCCTGCGGATAGCTCCGCGAATATGCTCACCGTAAAATTCAGATAATTGTTCAATAATTTGCGTATTAAACGCTCTAGTCATGACATTCATATCACCACCCAACAAACCCGAAATGGACTTATAAATATACGTATAAATGCGTTTCCCATCGGACTCGTTATAGATCGCGTTAAATTGAATAGTAAAATCAACGTCTCCTGTTTAATAGCGTAATATAATTTCGGAGAATGACTCCCTCTAGCCCCACTTCATATTCCACTCCTTTCGGTAATGATATAGGGACGGCTAACCTTTTGGTAAATTACACGCCCGATTTTCTGGAAATGTACCTATACAGGCATTGCTATTCACGTATATGATGTGATCGCTACACATGTTGAATGTAGACTGTATGACTAACAATGGGCATCGGGTTTATAATATATGTACATAAAAACCTCCACGTTCATGTTATATCAAACCTCCACGTTCATGTTATGTCACACCATATTCATAAATTTGTTATCACACAGATTGTCACGTCATTAAAGAAAATGTCCAAGCCTCTAACCGCCATGATGAATCATCCTCACCACCCTCCGATCCAGGTAAAATATTATTATTATTATTATTATTATTATTATTATTATTATTATTATTATTATTATTATTATTATTGCGGTTTTTGCAGTTGTTATTATTATTATTATTATTATTATTATTATTATTATTATTATTATCATACACGTTCACTCCGGTGCTTATTTAAAATGATCTTTACAGATCCCTTCGCTGAAGACTTCCCATTAGATGAAGATTTGATGGGGAGTAATAATAATAATGAAGCATCGCGCGTTGGTGGAGGTGTAGGAACCAGAAGGGAATCTTCACTCACGAGGGAAAGAACGGAGGGTAATAAGGTAGTGAGTACCATTCATTATGCGGCTGCAGTAGGGTCACACATTGACGTGGCAATGAAGTTAAGTAGTAGCATAGCCCGATTACGCGAAGATGTGCACAGTAACTTCCTTGAAAGAGGTATTCGCTCGGCTATGCTATACTTGTGCGTTATTATCACCAGCGTGAGGATGCTAGGCGACATGAATGAAAAAAGTGCTTTTTATGTATGTACTCCACCCACCCTCACTACGATTGACTCGATCTATGACTCCCTGGAGGAGGCTATTGAGTTTATAGCTAATAACTTGGAAGAGAGACTCAACCGTACTGAGGGTTCGGGTTGGTGTATGACCTCGCTGGATAGGGTTGAACTCATATCACGCGGCGTGAGTTAGTGAATATTAATAACTTCAAGTTGTATCCCAAGGGAGTCCGCGGTAGTGATCAGGTTATCAATATTCAGTCCGGGTACAACGTGTCGTTACAGCGTTAGAAGCGTACGTAGTACTCCGGGATAACGCTCCCACACGTATTAACAACCTCCCTCGTGTCTTAATGAGGAGGATGGGGAGGGACAATTTAATATCAAACACTCGCCAGATATGCCGTTGACCCATGACTCTTTCAAAACATTAGAAAAGGGGAATAACCTCAACATATATCTGTATAAATTATGTGAATTAGTCATGGGGAAAGGAAAACAGCGAAAAAACATTGGACGGTACTCTGGTGAGGAAAGGTGGTAACCCCCAAAGCCCTCATTTGGTCACGTTGTTATTAATCATGACGACCACGTCGCGTTGATTAAGGATATGTTGGCATTCGTGAAGAAGTTCCGACACGGATTCAAGCAGGGGCGGGGGATTGAGCACGCTGGTGGTATGTGTTACAATTGTTTGACTTTGTTTAATAGTCCCACCATCCGTGAGGCACACACACAGGCCTGTACTGCTCGAACCACTGTCGAATACCCAGAACCCGGCCAATTTATTTAAACAGTTTACTAAAGTTAAAGCTCTGCTGCCAATCTCGCACACGGCTTTCCTGGATTTTTGAGGCGTATAATATTCAACCGAAGACCGAGAAGACGATCCAAGAATAGTATCTCGGCAGAAAGCTTTCGTTTACTGCTACGTGATCGTTGACGGTGAGAACGGGGGAATATTGTACCCATAGACTAAGTCACGGAGAGAAATGCGTTGATGATTGTTTGCAGAACATGAACGGGACTGGGCGTTTATTGCGTGAACGAATGCGTGCGTATCCTTTACATATGACTCCTGAATCCACCCATAAGTTTGAAGCGAGCACTCATTGCGAAGGATGTAACGTCGAATTCAAGGCTGGAGTCACGAAAATGCGACATCACGCTCATTTTGTGGCACGGGACAACTTTGTGTGTGCACTGTGTCAAACAGTGTAATTTGAATATGCAATTAAAGGAGCCAACTTAACAGTGTTCATACACAATTTGTCATATGACATCGCCCTGGTCTTGAAAGAGGCGGGGGCTCAGCATGATTTTGAAATTCTGAAATGCGAGGGTAGTAAATTTTACTCGGCCAGATCGGGCAATCTGAGATTCGTGGATAGCAACAACGTGATTAGGGGGACCCCTTTCTAGTCTCGCCTCGAGTCATATCAAACAGAAGGTTCCCTCGAAATGCGCACGTCAGTTGTTAATCCAGTATTCTCGGGATTGTCTCGATTTAGTTTTGGGTACGGGTAAACAGTACTACCCTTATGATTATGTGACGGGTTTCAATATCCTGCGAAAGCCCGGCATCCCTTCTCGAGAGTGTTTCGATTCAGAACTTACGGGAGAAACCCTTTCCAGCGGGGGCTATGCACACGTGGTCAAGGTTTGGAACGCCGCTAATTGCACCAATCTTCTAGATTACACCATTTTGTATTTGTTAATGGATGTGGGATTATTAGCCGACGTTTATTTAGCTTGGAGGAAGGCTGCCATGGCGCAATTCGGACTAGACCCCGCCCGTTACCTGACTTCTACCTCTCTCTCACTCGATGCTTTCCTATATTCCTCTAAAATTCGTCTCCCCTCATTTCGAATGGTGAACTCTATCAATTAATTTGTAAAAACATCTGCGGCGGTTTTTGTAGTCTAGTTCGAAGGCAATGTGTAGCTAATAATCCAGAGTTAAATCCCAGTTTTAGGGTGGGTGATCCTCAATCGTATATATTATACGTTGATTTCACCAGTTTGTATCCCACAGTTTATGAATAAATACAAAATGCCCTTGGGTGAAATAACTGAACTTTCCCCTGTCGAATTAGAAAGTTTTGTCGCTAGCGATATTAACGCCATTGATTCACAGGGTGAATACGGTTATTTCATACTGCTCGATACCAAACCAGTTAGACGGGATGTTGCTCTACAAACGGATGATCTCCCTCATCGCATTCATCACATGAATGTGACTCACCAGGATCTATCGCCCTATAGTAAAAACCTGATGAATAAGTTCAAGGTGAAGCTACCCAAGAAAAATGTCAAGTTGACGGGTACGCATTTACCCATGCATAATCACTTGATCTGTCTTCCCTTATTACAAACGTTGATAAGGCTCGGTCGAAGTTGATGTATAGGAAAGTGTACAAATTCAAACAGGATTTTTATTTGAGGGGAATATTATGGAGAATGCCGAAAGGCGTGCTAAAGAGACCGATCCGGACAAGAGGAACACAATCAAAATCATAATGAACGGTCTTTTCGGTGTCACTATTAAAAATTCATTGAATTATTCTACCCGAACTGTCGTCACCACCGGTGAAGCCTCTCTCCTCAGGAATGTGTCAAAACACACGTACAAGTCTTTGGAAAAACTGGGTAACGACAGGTACATTGTAAACCATTGCAAAGAGTCTGTTATGGCTGAATCCCCGATTTATATCGGTTTCAGTATACTAGACATGGCGAAGGATATGATGTATCGGTTCTATTACGACGTTCTTCGAAAGCAGTATGGACACCGAGTTCAGCTCCTGTATACCGACACTGACAGCTTGATCTTTCCCTGGTGACTGATAACCTCAATCGGAACTGAAAGGGTGTGCTCAAACCCTACATGGATTTGAGTAATTTCCCCAAAACTCACGAATTGTATGATGAGTCACGTAAGGGGGAACTCGGGTTAGTGAAGGTTGAAACGGGGGCTGAACTCATGAGGGAATTCATCGGCGTTAAACCTAAAGTTTATTCGTATCTGACGGAAACTAGTCGTAGTAACACCTTGAAAGGTGTACAAAGGTGCTGGCAAAAGACCATCCACATGACCAGTATCGAGCTGTAATCGAAAAAGAATGAGATTACTTATACTCGTGTGCACAATTTGCAAAGAGTAGGAGGCACGATGTGTCATACGAGCCAGCGAAAGGTATCTCTCTGTCCTTTAGAGGACAAGAGATATTATGTGACACCTTATAAATCGTTGGCGTATGGACATCCAGACATTGGGGTGGAGGAGGGTATAGCGGAGGAGGAGGAGGAGCTAGAGAGGGTAGTGGTGGCGCCGGTAGTAGCGGCAATCTCTCCAATTTAAATATTCCCCGCCTCCTAGCACCTCGAGAATTCCTACTCCTCCTATTCCTCCGACCCTACATCCATCACATCATTTCCCACGGGTGAAAGGATGTTCAAAACGTCGAAGAGAGAATAGTAAAATATACAATGTTTAATTCCTCTCTCTCTTCGACGTCTTGACTTCTCGACGGGAAATGGTTCCACCCTCTCCTCCAGTTAAATGGGGTCGTATCACACCATGACCGAGTGTCATAGTTATATATTTTACTATATATTTTATCTATTATTCATATAATTTTAATATTATATTGTATATAATGTATTTTTTATTTTATAATCATATACACAGTTAGTTTTTTATATTTTGAATTATATTGTATTTTTTATTATACTTCGCATTTTTACTGTACGTTCTATTTTTTATATTGTGGGAAAACCTGTATGTATTTCATTATAGAAATTAAACAAATATTATTGCCGTCAACTTCCATTCACCCTAATTATTATTAAGGCTTGTATATAAAAAGGAGCGCTGTAAAGTACACACCTTATAGTCTTAAAAGCGCTAACATCATGGCCGCGACAGGTCCCTTCCCTGGGCAGTTGTTAGACCCGTTCGCTAAGCCCGCTCGTATTATCATCGCGGGGTTTAGTAACAGTGGAAGTCCGTCCTATGTCAAAAAATCATTGAACTCTATGAAACGCGTTTCCAATACATTATATTTGCGGGGTATCTGAACACCCCCTCGAAACGCATCCCTCAATAGGTCCCAAATTTAAAGTATCCAAAGAAAATTTTAAATCCCTTTGATTACGCTGAAAAGGGGGGGAAAAGGGGGAGACGGAGGTTAATAAAGGTTTATTATTCATACTCGATGATTGCTTCCTCGAGGCCAGTGATAAATAAATTTGTGACTAACGCCTTCACGCGGGACGTCATTCATCTATTTCAGTTATATTCATAACGCAGAATATGTTTCATTCGCAAAGTTTAGATGAAGTATAAGCTTGAATTGCTCACATTATATTCTAATGAAAAATCGTGATTTTATCAAATTGAAACTTTAGGTCGGCAGTTATTTGGCCGTCAAAAAGCTTCAGCCTTTTCGGACATATATAAAAAGGCCCTATCACATAACCGCTATGGTTATTTGTTAGTAGACTTCGCTCCGTCAACACCTGAAGTGTTACAGCTCCGAACTAATATTCTGGGTGAAACGGAATATCAAATAGCTTACCAATATGGATAAAGAACGGATAAAACTGCTAAAAACTTTGTACGGAGATGCACGGGGTGTGGGTAGTTTCAGCGGGGTGGACTCTTTATTCAGAGTAGCGAAAAATCTGAATAGCCAAATTACTCGTGAAAATGTTAAAGAATTCTTACGTGGACAAAAGTCTTACACACTGCATAAAGTCACTCGAAAAAAATTCCCCAGAAGAAAAATCATCATCTCACCTAAACCGAGAGTAATAGCGAGCACCGATTTAGCTGATATGTCCAAATTAGCTCGGTATAATAATGGGTTTAAATATTTGCTAGTCTTTATTGACGTGTTTTTCCAGATATCTACAAATTGTTCCCTTGAAAAAAGAAGGATGGTGTTACTATGCGTCGCGCTTTGAAGAAGGTTATCGAATCTACCGAATTTTTGGGAATTTCACGTTTGAATAGCGATGAGGGTAGGGAATATTATAACAAACACGTCAGAGAATATCTAGATAGTAAAAAATATAAAAATTATATAGCGTTTATTCGAAAGAATAAAACCCTCTATAGCTGAAAGAGTCATAAGGACTATTAAGGGTCGTATATATAGTATATCACACATAGAATACCTTAAAATACATTAACGTCTTGCGCGACATTGTTCAGTTATAATCATACCCCCCATAGAAGTTTGGGTCGCACCCCGCAAGAGGTTCACGCATTAACGGATAGAGATGACATTGAACGTCAATTCTCGAGTATGTATAAAAAGGCTGTTCTCGTTAATCCTCCCGCCATTCGCTCTGAATGTTGGAGACGTTGTACGTATTGCCGATGAGCGTCGCAACGCAATTTTTAGGAGGGGATATACAATTCAAAATACTCTGGAAATTTTTAAAATCCGAAAAAGTGGATACAAGGCAAAATCCGGTCGTATATTTCTTGGAAGATTTAGCGGGTGAAGAAATAAAGGGCGATATTTTATCGTGAAGAATTAATTCGCACAAATCTACCAGAAACGTATGATATCACTATTCTGGGAAGGAGGAGGAAAGATAATAAAGCTCAATATTACGTTCATTGGAAAGGTTATCCGAGTCAATTCAATTCATGGGTTGATGAATCTCAAATTGTTACGGATATGAACCGTAAGCAACCTTTAATACGTAAAAATAAAACTTTATTTTATTCATCTCTGGTTTATCACCCAGTGAAAGAAGTAAGTTATTCCCATCTTAAAACGGTGGTTTGGTGTCTACTCTCTCGGAAATTTTTTAGAAATTTTCTTTGTGGTAATCTAACTCAAGATAAGAAGTTTATTAAACACTTAAGAAATTGTAGACGAGAAATTCATCTTGTGTCCTTGAAAACAACGTCCATATCTAAGAAGAAAAATATACTGAAAAGTCGTAAAGGGGGGGACTATTCTATCGGTTTTTATTGCCTATTGCTGCGAGTTTGGTAGGAGTCTTTTTAATTGAAAATGAAGGAGTTTTACGTTATCCCTGCCATTACCTATGAGAGGTTAATGAATAGAAAAGAGGTTTTGTGATGGTGATATTAATAAACCTAGAGGGTACTGGCAAGTTGGATACGGCAGCTGTTTAGTAGTAGCGGACACGTCTCCATTAATATCCAAAAACCACCTATGCCGGCTATATCGCTCATGGGACCTCCTCCTCCTCCATCCTCACCCCCATCCTATAGAAAATGTAGGTGCAGTGACTGGAGGGGAGGAGGTGGTAAAACGACCCCATTACATTGAAAACAATTAAAGGGGACATGACTCGCAAAAAGAGCAATCCCGATTTAACAGGTATTATTCCAATATATTTTAAAGAACCCCAAAGTCATACGTTACTGGCTTTTGTTAAGCACTTACAAGATTCTAACATGGTTGAATGGAATGAAGAAGGAGATTTAACTCATCCGCTCGAAGGTTATAATATTTTAGATATAGCGAGAATTTCAAGGGAATAAAAAAACCCACGTTGATAATATTTCGAATTATCGCTACTTCATTGAAATGGCGGGGGGTTAAAGATTGGATGTTAAAGAATATAGCCATTAAAACAAATCGAAACGTGGCGAAATATGGGGAAAAAGGGAGGAGGAGGAGGAAGAGGAGGAGGAGGAGGGGGTGGGAAGGTGAGGGCGGGACATGCGAAAAACAAGATGGCGAGTGTGTGGGTGGCTTATTAACATTTTAGGAACAATGATATCGGAGCTGTTTAGTCACGTGATACTGATTTTGATAAAATGAGTCATGTGTGGATGACTTTGGCGTGAAGGTGATAAGACTTGATGCTTCGTCACAACTGGTTTGTAATCAGTGATTGTGATAGAGAGTTCTCGGGTTGAGGGTCTTTCGGAGCTCATTATCTCTTGAAGGATTGTCATCAAGACGTGAACTCTCGCCATGGCTTCATCAACCTCCTCGTACAAGTTAGTGAAAAACTTGTTAGCTAAATTTAAAAGCTTTGAGGTGTTAGATGAAACATCGTCGTCTTCAATACAAGGTCGGGAAAGTGCTGGAGAAGATGTTTGTGGTATCTACTAAGGGCTGTGATGTGAAGGAACAGGTTAGAAAATATATAGTAGCCGTAGTATGTTTTTCGTTGAAGTATTGTTTTGAAAAAAAAAAGCGATGCGCATATTATCGCGTTCGTGTTGTACAGTTTTTTTTTTTCTAATGTATGTATTTGTATGGAATATTAATTCATTCCCTGTATTTAGGATTGGTTATTAAATATAAAATAACAATTCCGTCTGTAATTTGATTTTTTCAACCTCTTTCAACTCGGTATAATAAATAAACAAAATGGAAATGTGTACCTTTGTCCTTGTGTTCGCCACCTAGATTATGACTCAAATTCTATGAAAAATAAAATTTCACGTTGGGGTGAAGTCAGCTGGGCAAATATGGCGATAAGGTCTCATTCTTCATATGTTGTGTCGTGTGCGTGATTCATCATCAGATAACATTGACTCTGATATGGTAGGTTGGGGAGATATCACATGTGGATGAAGTCAGTCGCCAAAATAACCTTTTATCCATGATACATGAATATAAGAAGCTGTGCATAGAATAATAAAACAAAAAGGTAACGGTCTGAGAGAGCGGGAGAGGGAGGGAGGGAGGGAGGGAAGGGAGGGAAGGAGAGAGTATATTCGCAATGTGCATATATATATAAAACAAAATGTAACCGCTGAAGAAGAGGGAGAGGGAGGGGAGGGGAGGGAGGGAGAGAGAGTATTTAATGTTCTAATATAAATTTAGAGATTTTATAGGAGGAGGATGAGGTAAACTCCCGGTTACTTTGAAAACAATTAAAGGGGACATGAGTCGCAAAAAACAGTGAACTGAGTATATTGGGGTCGGGGGGGGTCAAGTTTTTATTTTTTTCCCGTAGAGTTACGTGACATCACAGGGGGGTAGGGGCACCCAGTAGGAAAAAGTGGAGTCAATTTGGGGTGGGGGTTGAAAATGTGTTGGTTTTTTATTCCAGAGTTACATGACGTCACAGGGGGTAGGAAAGGTGGAGTCAAATTTGGGGTCAGGGGTTGAAAGAATGGTTTTATTCCCAGAGAGTTATGTGACGTCACAGGGGTAGAATAGTGGAGTCAATTTGGGGTGAGGGGTTGAAATGTTTGGTTTTTATTCCCAAGGGAGTTACGTGACGTCACAGGGGGTAGGAAAGGTGGAGTCAATTTGGGGTCGGGGGTTGAAAGATGGTTTTATTCCCAGAGAGTTACGTGACGTCAACAGTGGTAGAATAGTGGAGTCAATTTGGGGTAAGGGGTTGAAATGTTGGTTTTTTTATTCCTGTAGAGTACGTGGGGACGTCACAGGGGGTAGGAAAAAGGTGGAGTCAATTTGGGGTCAGGGGTTGAAAGAATGGTTTTTATTCCCAGAGAGTTACGTGACGTCACAGGGTAGAATAGTGAGTCAAATTTGGGGTGAGGGGTTGAAATGTTGGTTTTTATTCCCGGAGAGTTACGTGACGTCACAGGGGGTAGGAAAGGTGGAGTCAATTTGGGGTGAGGGCTTGAAATGTCGGTTTTTATTCCCGGAGAGTTACGTGACGTCACAGGGGGTAGGAAAGGTGGAGTCAATTTGGGGTCAGGGGTTGAAAGAATGGTTTTATTCCCTTAGAGTTACGTGACGTCACAGGGGGTAGGAAAGGTGGAGTCGATTTGGGGTTAGGGGAGGCCACGCCCCCCTAATATGAGCTCATGTACGTACATGAGCTTGTTAGACAAATGGAGTCAATTATGTTGGGGTCAGGGGTGGCCACGCCCCCCAGAATAGTGGAGGGTTGAAAGATGGTTTTATTCCCTTATAGTTATGTGACGTCACAGGGGTAGAAAAGTGGAGTCGATTTGGGTTAGGGGAGGCCACGCGCCCCTAATATGAGCTCATGTACGTACATGAACTTGTAAGACAAATGGAGTCAATTATTAGCTCATGTACGTACCATGAACTTATCATACATATGGAGTCAATTATGAGCTCATGGTACGTACATGAGCTTATAATACAAATGGAGTCAATTTGGGGTCAGGGGTGGCCACGCCCCCAGAATAGTGGAGTTCTATATGGGGTCAGGGTGGCCACACCCGCCAGACAAGTGGGGAGTTTATATGGGGGTCGGGGTGGGTGGTCCACGCCCCTTTTGGGGGTTTTGGGGTTGCCCCGCCCCTTTTTTAGGCCTCACGTACGTACATGAGCCAATCAGGAGGGGAGGGGGGCGGGGCTAGAAAAGTGGAGTCTATATGGGGGTCTTTTCCTCTACAAACTAGTTTAATTTAATAATAATAATAATAATTAATAATAATAATAATAATAATAATAATAATATACTTCTCTACTGACGTGGGTGCCATTTGTTTTTTTATGACTGGTATAAAATAGCTATATATATATATATATATATATATATAATATATAATAATATATATATATATATATAATATATATATATTATTTTATATTTATATATATACATATATATATATATATATATATATATTATATATATATTATAGATATATATATATACTAATATATATATATCATATATATATCATGGCTCGTGGCTCATCTTTTACTTGTGTTATGTTATCTGTATGTCCAACACTAGACTACAATGAATTTATGACCATGCTGCATCTCCCACGCCGGAGATAATGATTAATTATAACTCCCGGGTGAAGCCACTGAAGCGTGATAATGGAACAGAGATAGGTGATATATATCTGAGTATCTCATGGTCGTAATCCTTACGGTATCTGCACGCCAGTCAGATTGATGCAAAGTCAAGCTCTGTTGCAATTCCATTGAAGAATGACTACAAAATATAAGGAGTAAATTGTTACAAATCATAATCATATATTTGTTTCCCTTGCGCGAATATGAATTGTGTCAAGTAATATGGAAAGGCCACCAATATTCGGTTCAGAGTGACTTATCAATCAAACTCGTCCACTTCAAAATGACTACATACTGATACCACGGTGAAAAGAAATGAAAACATATAATCTTTGTTGTACTAATCAACTGTTTTATGTAAATGGATTTTGTTATAGATGGAAGGTCACCAGGTCACATTAATTTTGATATTTCCTGGAGTAAGGCCGTTGCATATATATAAAATAAAATCAGTTTTAGTTATGACACCTTACTGGGGTAAAAAAAATGATTTTTTTTTTTCTTTTACTAATCAACTGCTTTATGTTAATGGCTTTTGTTATCGATGCATGGGCACAGCTCACATCAATTTTGATATTTCCTGGAGTAAGGCCGTTGCATACATAAAATAAAATAAGTTTTAATTATGACACCTTACTGGGTTAAAAAAATGAAAACATAATTTTTTCCCACTAATCAACTGTTTTATGTCATTGGATTTTGTTATCGATGCAAGGTCACCAGCTCACATTAATTTTGATATTTCCTGGAGTAAGGCCATTTCATACATAAATTAAAATCAGTTTTGATTATGACGCCTCACTGCTAAGTCATTCGGGCAAAGCTAAACTTGACACCACATCCAATGAGAGGACAATAGGACATGAGTCCTGCTCCTTCAGAACAAATATTACACCATCATCTGGATGTGAGGACAATGATCGCACCGTTCCAGAGAGCTCATATATCCTAAGAGGGGAAAAGGGCAGGATTTATGGCTTCACATTTTGCCTGATGGGGGTCTGGAAACGGTTTCTCTTCAGCCGAAGGTCTGGGAAAACCTCGACGATGATCGCGACGTCCATCATTTCCGCTTCCTCGGGGTGTAAGCCTACAAACTACTTTGCTGTTGTTGTTAGAAATAATTGCGCTGTACTGTTTCACATGCAAATTGTACATTTTTTACATTTTCGTCCGAAGAAATAGATCATAAATATCCTATCTCAACGCGAAACACCTTTTTCAGACTCTTGTAGGCTTTTCCATAGGTCTTTCCTACCCCCATGGAAAAGCCTAGAAAGGTATCTCGCGTTGAGTTAAAGATACTGGAATTTCAGGATAGAATATTTATGATTTAGTTATCAGGATGAAAATGTAAAAAAAAAAAAAAAAATGCGCATGTTAAACAATACCAGTTTTCCCTTTCCCTACACCCTATTCTCTTTCCCTTCCCTCTCCCCTGTTATTTTCCAGTTCAGTTTCTTCATTTCTTTGTTCGTTTCTTTCCTTCTGCTTGTTGTCTCCTTTCGTTATTCAATACGTATTGTGAAGGACTTCGATTCACTCTACGAAGGTAAAGTTGGGCAAGATATCAATGGGTCAACTGATACATCAAGATATCTTCAAATACTTGGAATATGACAATTATTATTATTATTATTATTATTATTATTATTATTATTATTATTATTATTATTATTATTATCACTGCTTAGAAATTAACAATCTAGTGAAAACTAATCTGTTATATTATTACTATTATTATTATTGCTAAGAAATTCACTATCTCGTGAAAATTAATCTGCGTAATATTATTATATTGATTTTAATTAATATTATTATTATTATTATTATTATTTCAACTCCTCTCTGAAAGATTTCGAAACAGAAAAAACAAAAAACTTAATTCTATCGAAAAGAATTCCAAATGTCCTCGTCCATAATCAAAAGTCATTCATGTAGTACGCCTGCGTTTTCAATATTCTGCAGAGAGAGAGAGAGAGAGAGAGAGAGAGAGAGAGAGAGAGGAGAGAGAGAGACGTGGCTGCATCAGAACATCCGCTGGAAATAAGAGGTTAAAAAACGTAACTTCCAATCGTATATAAAAACAACTCAGTTGACAACAAAATACGTGAATGACATTTTTGTCTTACTGTATACATAGATAAACCAGTCCAGTGCAGTGGCTATTCCCCAAAGTTGCAACACCACATACTTCCTAGTGATTCTTAACAAAATATATATAGAATATAACTAATACCACATTTAAGTTCTATTTTTTTGCGTTCTGTTGTGAATTCAACCAAGAACTGAAGCAACAATGAAAAAATAAATAAAGAAAAAATAAAAAGTTTTCCATAGCAGTCACTCGAATGCCGTGCTGCTATTTCAAATATTTTCTCTCATTTAAAGTCGTCGATGTATGCAAATTTTTTTCTGCTATTTTTATCTATATTATTTTTTTCAGGTCTTCCATCCCGAAGTGAGTTCCAAGCGCATTCTGTGAACACATGCTTAACGAGTGAGTAAAGCGTCAAGAGCAATATAAGCAAAATTCTTATCATTTATTTCGTTAGTTCCTCTCTTCCTCTTCATGCATTTTATACGTGTAGACGAAGGTAGTCAGAAGACATTACAGTTATAAAGAACCCTGTTTATTATAGATATTCTCCTTGGACCTGCCTATAGTAAAGTATTTTTAGCCTGAGTTTACCAGCCGCATAATGTAATCAATTTTACTTTTTCCGTTTGTTTGTTTGTCTGTATGGTGTTTTTACGTTGCATGGAATAGCATGGTTATTCAGCAACGGGACCAACGGCTTTACGTGACTTCCCAACCATGTCGAGAGCGAACTTCTATCACCAGAAATGCACATCTCTTACTCCTCAATGGAATGCTCGAGAATCGAACTCACCACTGAGGCGCTTATACTTTTCCGTGAATTCGTTTGTGAATCAGCATCACTGTTTTCCTAATGTCTACAACATAAAAAATTCCAGGCAGGAAAAATATTGCAATAATGCAATTCGTTAAAGAGATGCATAGTAAATGTTCCTGGATAACCGTTCACCCATCCAAACATCACTGGTAGTCATCCATTCAACTGAAATTCGTTCATATCATGACAATATTTGTTCGGCCCGAAATGCGAAGCATGGAGCAGTCCTAGCGCTTTTTATTTTATTTCTATTTTTATTTATATATTTATTTTTTCGATGAAGTGAACGTGTCCATTTTGAGGGCGACAGGATTACGAAGCTGGGATGCAAATGTATTTTGATTTGCCAGTCCATATATCTGGAAAATATTCCCAGATATTTTTAAAAAAACCACGGGAATGTACGGAGCGGTAGAGCTCAGTGGGAAGCAAACCAAAAGCCCAAAAAAAAATTGGGGGGGCCCCCCCAATTTGCCCAAAAAAATTGCCAAGGGCGCTTGGGGGGGGGACTGCTTGACCCAAACTCTAGCCTTCCCTGAAAAAACCGATAGCCATAATCTTAAAAACTAACCATAGAATCTTCTTTAAAATAATCTCATTACGTTCTCCACGCCCAAATTACTAGATGAATCCAGAACTAGCTTAACTTAACCCAACCTAACCTAACCTAACCTAACCTAGGTGTTTGGCGCAAAAAAAAAGGGGGGGGGGGAAGTAGTAGAATATACTACAAATATACATCTCTGGAATTTACGTCACGACTCTGGGACAATTCCTAGTAATCCTCTCCCTTTGTTTTTCCTATGCAGATCGTAATCTGGTCATTTAATATGGATTTAGTCAATCGTACAATTGTTCATTGTGGGAACGTTAAAATGATACATTTCAAACACGACTTCGAATTTTATTTACATAATGTGAGGTATTAATATTGATAATGGTCTGTCCAAGTATTTTTGGGAAAATGTAATTTAATCATCCACGTATATTTTGTCCACATTAATTTGGTGTTTAGATTTCGCCTCACAAACTTTTTTTTTCTTTTTCTTTTTAACAGAATGGATATTAACGACGGATATTCTCATATAACAATTGAGAGAAATACAGATATTTGCTTACAGGCAAT
>NC_087204.1:6590163-6597663 GCF_015104395.2 Macrobrachium nipponense
TATATATATATATATATTATATATATATATATATATAAAAGTGGATGTTTGTACATTTGAATATGAGTATCAGGGATAAAACACCAATGAAAACGAATATAAGATCGCGCACATAATAAATGTTTAAACTTTACGTAAAGTTGAAAAAAAAATCGTACATTATGAGAGGCTCCGGAACTGCAGAACATTCGGGAAATTTACTGCTTTCTCAATTACGAAGATTATGTGGACTATTCTCCAGAATTTAGTCAATTTTTCTTCCTTTTTTTATTTATTTTTGTTTCTTCACCGACTTTTTTTTTTCAAGTATGGTACAAGCGCATACTTCTTACTTTAACCAGAGGTATAGCTAAAACCAGAATTCTAAAGGAGAGAGAGAGAGAGAGAGAGAGAGAGAGAGAGAGAGATGGTGCATGCGACTGGTGAATGGCAAATAAAAGCTTATAACGTGTTACAGGAATAAAAATACCTAGCTTGCGACAACATATTTGTTCATTTATTGAGCATAAATATTTTCCTTGACAGTTCATGATTTTGTGGGAAGCGTTGCCTTCTCAGCTGTTTATTTATTAATGATTTGTTGTTGGGTTGCTTTGAATCTCGCCGTCTGTCAGTACAGGTACTCTACCGGAATATGTTTTAACTTTCCTAAAAAAAAAAAAAAAAAAACAAAAAAAAAAAAAAAAAAAAAAAAAAAAAAAAAGATAGCCCGCGTATGTGATTCTTTACTTCCAGCAAACATCATTTTTTACGAGAATCTTCGTTTGTCATATGCATGGACGTGACAAAAAAAAAAAAAAAAAAAAAAAAAACAACCGAGTTCGTGGTGCTGAATACTGAGGACTAAAAATCTTCTCGCCAAAAATCTCGCCACTGCAAAGGAAAACATGTTTTGTAGCCCAGTGCCGCACTTACATATTAAATGTAAAAATTTTCAGATTCGACCTTTATTCTACCTGCCGTACACCAGTAAAAGCTGACGTGTCAAGATGCAAGACTAGAGGTCTCGGTGATTATGAATGCCTTTACAATGCCATATGGTCAACGCCAGATGTTCTAGTTACGTTGGTAATCGAACTGAATATAGATTTTAGGTCAGAGGCCAAGCGCTGGAACTTATGAGGTCATTCAGTGCTGAGACGGAAATTGGTAGTAAAAGGTTGGACAGACATAACAGGAGGAAAACCTCGCAGTTGTTAGGAGAGGAGGGAAAAAGATAGAGGACAAAGAATATGAAAGGAAGTTCAGTAAAATGAACGAAAGCGGTTGCAGCTAGGGACCGAAGGCCTACAGTGCACCGCATGAGGTGCACTGACAGCGCTATGCCCCTACGGAGATCTCTCTCGCACTGAAGCAAGTATCAGTCATGTAAGATATCGTCTCACTCAGCAGTGAAGTTACAAACTGCAATGAAACAGGTAATTTGGAGGTTGGCCGTAACGTGCGCTCGGCCTGCTATTGCCTAATTAGACTGAAATTAGCAAGTGGCCATCTGCCTTAAGGCATTAATGATATTAGCTTTAACTGCTTAACAAAGCTCGCTGGTGTTATAATGCAAAATAACTAAGTTGAACATGTTTTCTTCTTTAAAGGTAGAAACCAAGTTGCTTGTGTCTTCCTAGAATTTTTAACCATTGAATAGTGAAACCAGTAGGTAAAATAAAAAAACTGTTCATTAAGTGACATTCTCTGATAGGGCGGACACTTGTTTGTTATATGACACGGAAATTGATAGAAAGAAGGTTGGACAGACGTGACAGGAGGAAAACCTCAAAGCAGTTGTCAGGAGACGCTGGAAAAAGATAGAAGAAAGAGAATATGAACGGAGGTGCAGTAAAAGGAATGAAAGGGGTTGCAGCTAGGGGCCGAAGGCGAACCGCAAAGAAAACCTTAAGTAAAACCTACAGTGCACCGCATGTGGTGCACTGACGGAGCTATCCTCCTACGGCTAAAGCAAGCACCAGTCATGTAAGATATCGTTTCACTCAGCAGTGAAATTACAAACTGCAATGAAACAGGTAATTTGGAGGTTGACCGTAACGTGCGCTTGGGCTGCTTTTGCCTAATTAGACTGAAATTAGCACGTGGTAATCTGCATGAAGGCATTAGAACCAAATGATATTAGCTTTAATGAACAAAGGCGCCAGGAAACTGCTTAACAAAGCTCTCTGGTGTTATAATGCAGTAAGTGTGCATGTTTCTTCTTAAGGTAGAACCAAGTGCTTGTGTCTTCCTAGAAAATTTGCTACTGATAGTGAAACAAAAGTAAATAACTGTCTATGAAATGAATTATTCTCTGGCATACCAAGGTTAAATCCCGTTTGACCTTTGTTTCAGGTTGGAGGGAAAAAACTTCAGGTATGGATAAAGGGGGAATATCGAAATAAGCACGCTGGGGGGGACCTTTTTTCCCAATTTTCATTCATAATCTTCCATGGGAATATCGTAAAATTCTCCGTCATCACTTCCTACTGACATCCTCCTAACTTCACTTTCATCGTCTTTCATGGAATTATCGTAGACGACTGTTATGGTTTTCTGGTTGATATTTTCCTTCACTTTTGATGAAATTCTGCCACTTTTAAAGGCAATTAAAATCAGAGTAGGAAAACTCATAAATTGACTTTGAAAAAAATATTAATAAAATTATCACAAGGAAGGGAAAAACAATTCCGGAAATTAATCATTTCAATGTCATATATGAAGTCCTCGGCAGGTAAACAAACCTTTGAACGCTTCACTGGATCACTAGCGGATTCAGGAGGAGGGGGTGGGGTGAGGTGGTGGGTGGGCACGTGCCCTCCCAATGAAAAATAATGCCAAAATAAATATATTGGAAGATTCAGATGATAATAATAACAAATGAGAAATATAAAAAATGGGAAGGGAAAAATCAAGAATAATAATAATAATAATAATAATAATAATAATAATAATAATAATAATAATAATAATAATAATAATAATAATAATAATAATAATATTTGGATTCGGTATTTTCCTGATAGAACAGGCAATTGTTGTCCATTTCATAATTTCTACTCAAGTACTGATGTGCTGCAGAAAATATATATTCTCTCTCTCTCTCTCTCTCTCTGCGGAAAAAATCGCATTTTTGAAAAGTGCCGCCTTTGCCCCTTTCAAGGTTGGAGTTCTCAGACGCTCCCCCCCCCCCCCACCCCCCCCACCCCCATTCCCCAGGGGCCTTTTCCCGTCCATTGGAGAAAGCACTTCCGAAGGAAAGCGCAGAGGGGTTTAAAAGCCGCTTAATTTCGGGCGAAGAAGAAGAAGGAGAAAATGAAGAAGGAGAAGAAGAAGGAGGAGGAGGAGGAGAAGAAGCAAAAGAAGAAGAAGAAGGAGGAGGAGGAGAGGAAGAGAAGAGGAAGAAGAAGAAGGAGGAGGAGAAGAAGAAGAGGTAGAAGGAGAAGAAAGAGAAGGAGAAGAGGAAGAAGAGAAGAAGAAGAGGGAGAAGTAGAAGAAGGAGAAGGAAAAGGAGAAGAAGAAGGAGAAGAAGGAGGAGGAAAGAAGAAAGACGAGAAGAAGGGGAGGAGGAGAAGAAGAAGAAGAAGAAGAAGGAGGAGGAGGAGGAGGAGGAGAAGAAGAAGGAGGAGGAGGAGAAAAAGGAGAAGAAGAAGAGGGAGAAGAAGAAGAAACCGTTTACTGGCATCTCAAGACGTGGATAAAAAGCAAGAACTCGGTAGCTTTCAGGTAAGGAAAGGTCTGGGATCTTGAATTCAATTTCCAGAGAGTTAAAAGAGAAAATGAGTAATATTAGACGATAATGAAATTTAGGAAAACGAAAAAAAGAAAAAATTAGCGGACGTAAAATGGATAGCATAGGATATACACGCATTACTGTATTTTTTGAAATCTAGATGGGCTCCTAAGGAGCAGGATGCAACCCGGAACCGCACATTATAAAAAAAAAAAAAAACACCAGTCGAATAGGATGACTGTGATAGACAAAAATAAATAAGCGTATAATGAATATTGTTAGTAAGTAGACAATGAAAATTCTTGATAAATCTATCGCTGGAAACTGATTAGTAGCAAATTGGCCTAATGCCATAGCAACTGAAATCGCAATATTAGCTTGTAATACATGTAAAGTGAGCATTGATAGTATGAACTAATGGCAGCAGTTGCAGACGCTGAATTTTTTTTTTCTTTTTTTTTTTTTTTTTTTTTTGTTTGAACAGTTTTTTTTCGGCAGAGGACTCATCCCCTTTAAGGCCGTTTTCAAGTTAGGCATTTGTATTCATGAAATCAAGGCGTTTCGAATTCGAAGCGGTTGTCCTCCTAGACTTTAGGTTTTGAATTGGACTGAATATAGAATTTAGGCCAAAGGCCAAGCACAGGGACCTATGAGGTCATTCAACGCTGAAACGGAAATTGAGAGTAATAGGTTCGAAAGGTGTAACAGGAGGAAAACCTCAAAAGTAGTTGCATTATGAATCAATTGTTAGGAGAGGGTGGAAAGTGAGATGGAAGAAAGAGAACATGAAAGGAGGTACAGTAAAAAAAGCACGCTGCAAATCCTAGACTTTGGGTTTCAGGGGTCGTGAATATTTGCCAAAAAAGCCAGGTCACCACTTACGAGAACACAACATTTTTTATATACATAGTCTGAACTTCTTTTTTTTTACTGAATACTTGACCACTTAACCCCAAATCTCATCATTCTTTCTGCACTGTTTATTCGGCTTTAATCTTCTTTTATTTCTGGCTATCTGAATCCCATTCAAACTCCTTTACTTTTATGTAGCCATTTCGTTTTGTTTATAGCTTTTATCTCTTCTTGGATTCTTTTCACGTCCGGTTAAAAAACGTTTTTTCATTTGCGTCGATGGTCCTAATCCTTCCACTTTAATGTTTCCCGTCTCTGAAAGGGAAACCTCTTTTAAAAAACGAATAAATAAGAAAATAAATAAAGCAAAGAAAATATATAGGTGACTCGCTGTCCAGAAAATATAAATATTTTTTTAACAATGGCTAAAGAAGTTGCATAAGGAAAACTCGAAACACTGCCCTATTTAAGAATATGCATACAAAGAATATATACTATTTCCTTATCAAGAGCATCGTTCGTCACAATCAGCGAGGAACACATCTGTTTTTATCGGCCACCATATTCCACATAATGCCAAAAGTCCTCAGTTCACGAAGTAACTTTTTTTCCAACATTTATTTGATGCCCTTTTGGAGTTTTTTTTCGATATTTAGATTTTTTCCTCCTATTCGCGAATATACTTCCAGCTTTGCTTCGTCGAAGCCTGGAACTGGAAAATTTATTTGATTTACGCCAACAAAGTTGATGGAAAATAGTTTATTCGCCGTCGGGGGAAATTTTATTATTTTGTGCTCGAAATAATATATATATATATATATATATATATTAATATATATACTAAATATATATATATATATATATTATATATATATATATATATACCAAAAGCACTGGCGCCTATAAGGTCTATCAGCGCTGGGATGGAAACTGAGAGTAGGTAGGTAGGTTCGAAATGTGTAACAGGAGGAAAACCTCAAAGCAGTTGCACTATGAAATAATTGCCAGAAGAGGATGAATAGCAAGATGGAAGAAAGGTAAAAAGAACGGAGGCAAAGTAAAAGGAATGAAAGGGGTTGCAGCTATGGGCCGAAGAGACGCTGCAAAAGAAACTTTAGTAATGCCTACAGTGCTCCCCGTGAGGTGCACTGACGGCGCTACCCACCTACGGGATAAATTACAGGAAGACAAAGAGATCTAAAAAAAATAATAATAAAATAAAAAATTCGAATCAAAATAATCGGTAGCCATAATGGATTCTCAGTCATTCGATATTATCAGGGATCCCAGTCAGGGTGTCCATAAAGTCCCAGTACCACTACAAATAAAAAAAAAATACTTGTAATGGTATTGGGACTTTATGGACACTGTATAACACGGGAGACATCAATCATTGTCTCTAAATACTATTTTGATTTTCAATCCTTCATTTTACATATAGTTTATTCAAACATTCCAACGATCTCTCTCTCTCTCTGTCTCTCTCTGTTTCCCCACTATCGCCAAATACGGTTCTTAATCAATAAAAAATATGAAAAATAACAAAGCGACTGATATGGGCTGATCACCGCTTGTTTACATTTCAGACCTCTCTCTCTCTCTCTCTCTCTCTCCACTAACGCCAAATACGATTCTTAATCAATAACACCAAATGCGATTTTAACTCTCCCAATAAAAAAAATATGAAAAACAATAGAGCGACTGATATATGCCAATCACCGCTTGTTTACATTTCAATAATCTCTCTCTCTCTCCCTCGCTGTTTCCCCACTAACGCCAAATGCGATTCTTAATCAATAAAAACAATATGAAAAATAATAAATCTTGTTTATCGAACCTTCCAGTTTATCTCATTTAACAACCAGGCATCAAGCAACAAGACTCTAGATCCATTTAACCTATCAATGTTTGCCAAATGCAAATCTCCAGCATCCACCACATTACCCAAAAGAGACCATGACCTGACATGATCTGTCTGGAATTGTGTTTAGTCTCCCAAACGCTGACAGGTGAACAAACAATGGCGTCAGTTAAACGGCTGGTTATTTGGGGGGAATATGTTTGCCAACGAGATACTGAATGAGCTAGTGGATTTAACAATGAGTCTGACTTGCAGTAGTGCCAGCAATAGTTGGAGCATTAGCGGTAGATCGAAGGGGGTTAAATTAATGTATAGGTGGTGGATTTATTAAACACCCAATATTTTAAAGATAAAGTTTATTCATATAAGTTTATATTCATATGTATATTCATATTCATAAATATAGTATACATATATGAATTTTTATCACATCACCGTGCTTCATTATATGTAAGCTACAAATATCCTCTAATATCCAATTCGCTCTACCTCGGAATTAACATATTTTCATATATGTTAACCGAAGGAGAATTTTTTAGTTGATAATAATTTCGTCCTCTGGTCCGCTGGTTGGAATCGACGAGAGGACGGAATTATCATCAACTAAACAAATTCCCCTTCGGTTAACACATGTGACAATATATTAATTCCGAGATAGAGCGATTGGATATTAAAGGATTTTTGTAGCTTAATGCATGTTTATATACAATATATATGGATATTATGTATACATTTATATCTATATATGATTAAATAAAGACAAAATCGACGAAGGAATGAGATACGATGCAGTTCTGCAAGGCCTTTCGACTTTTTGTCCTTTACTTAGAAGACTGAATAAATATAACGATAAGTTTACAAGGAAAGTTCGTATGAATGATAGATGGAATTACAAAGGAAAATAAATATGAACCTGGAATAATAATATTTATATAATACCACACATATTTATATACACATATACATAAATCCATATCTCGTAAAAATATTATTCACGTTGCATCCTAAGCATAGCAGTTTTAGACAACTGCCTTTTACTGTAATATTTTTGATGCATGCGTTTAACGGTTAA
>NC_087204.1:6600163-6612663 GCF_015104395.2 Macrobrachium nipponense
AAATGCGTTTTAAATTTGACTTTACATAACATGCTGATCGCATTTAAGTGAATTATTCATGACCGTAGCATAGTAGTATTAACAGATCAACATTCTAATACCTATACTCTTTCATACGAATTGAGTGGAATAATAATAATAATTAATAATGATAATTTTTAAAGAAAGATTAACCGTAAACGTGATATTGAATCAATGTAACGTTTAATAAGTATATTCCGGAACTCGCCCAGCACTAAAATGCTGAATACCAATCCAAGTGGTTAACGTTTCATGAAACTTACCATCCTCATGATGTGATTTCAGCTGTCTGCTAGTCCCCATCAGAGGCCTTAGTTATTTAGGAATTTTAACTTTCCATTTGTACCAAATAACCTTTCTGTCACTTCAAGTTCTCGAGCGGGTTATGATAGTTTTTCAAGGTTATCAACCTGAGGCTCTCCCTCATATAGAGATTAGTAACATGATTTACATCATATAAGTTTGTTTTTATAACCGTGAGTAACCTTTATAAAACACTTGCACTCCAGTAATCCTGTAAATCCCAGGATTAAGGCATGGATTGAAGCACCGTAAACAAGCCATCGGTACAAGGTCACAGTACGACTGGAACTACACTAACAAGCGCATCGGGTAGTTTCACTTCGCCTTGGTAAACGCACTTGGACGATTGTGTTGCCGTGGAGATATAGTTGCGTTTTATTGTGTGTTCATTTCGATGATTGTTGCTGATACGCTGGACATGTGAGTGCTTGGCTATCAGTTTACGATTTATTTAGGGAATAGGTAATATATATGAAAGCAGTTATAATCGACGATGCTTAAATGTCTACTGCATTTTTTTAAAGAAATCTTATACGGTCTGTGCTAAACATAAACAAACGCTTTATGCTTGATATTTCCTGTAGGATTCTCAAATGACAAACACGCACATATATTTTTGTGTGAGCGCTATAGGTTACGACCCACATTTGACTTTCATGTGAGGTGTTCATTAGCTAGCGGTTTTCCTAGACGCTCCAAGCGACTGTTTAAAATATACACGTTTTTTCCTTTGTCATGATTTATCCGCCTTATTCCACAGAATATCTTGTAGTACGTGATTTGTATGGTTAAAAGTGTGCTGATTAGCTATTGCACTTTTTATTACTAAACCGCTTTTACGATACTTATTTTACGATATTCCAAAAATCATTCATATTCATTTCATAAATCTGTTATTACTGTAGGGGGGGTTAATGCTTGCAGTTCGCCGGGTTTTAAGAGTCTTTGCAGCGTCTCCTCGGCCCCTATCTGCAACCCCTTTCGTCCCAATTACTGTACCTCGGTTCATATTCTCTTTCGTCCGTCTTGCTATCCACCCTCTCTCTTAACAGTTGATTCATAGTGCAACTGCTTTGAGGTTTTCCTCCTGTTACACCTTTCAAACCTTTTCTGCTGTCAATTTCCGTTTCAGAGCTGAATGACCTCATAAGTCTATATTCAATGTACTCATAATAACAAGATGAGTGATATTTACCAACAATGCTGTAAAATGTTGATTGAGGACAGACTGTATCACTCTCTTAAGACCAGTTCAGCTAAGCTATCATAAACATAAAATGTTCGGGATTACAAAATCTAATCACTTATCAACGTCGTATATTCACATTTTTCCCAAGTTGGTTTTTTTTATATATATCATCATCGTATTTTGGTATATATTTAAATTTCCAAGGTAGAGAGCTTCATGACCAGGTATTCTCATGAGGATTGTAATCTATATATACAGGGTGTCTATAAAATCCCAGTGCCATTACACGTATCTATTGCTCAGAAACCATATAACATAGAGTAATGCAGTTTTTTTGTAAAACGTTCTACATTTCCACAAGTATACATTCAGAGCACTTCATTCAACAAAAAACTGCATTTCTCTATGTTGTATGGTTTCTGAACAATAGATACTCGTAATGGTACTGGGACTTTATGGACACCCTGTATTATGATAAACGAATTACCGATTACCAATTATCCAAAACATTTTAGCAATCCCGTGATTATAAGCTAAATTGTGTTTCACCTTTTCGAAATGCCAAGGCATAATGTACGATCTCCTATCCATCCGGGATGATGGAATTATACCATTATCGTCGATCTGACGGGACAGAATATTGGGGGTCCTTTCATCTCACTTTCCCACAAAATTCGTGTCCTCGTACAGGAATTCGTGATCCTCTGGTCCAGGGACTCCATGATTTCGTATTTAACGATAGCTCGCATATTTGGTCATCACAGGACATCACTAGAAGGGGGCGGGGGTGTTTAGTGCTATCAGTACACCTCATGCAGCATGCAGTGCACTGTAGGCATTTCGCTCTCTCTCTCTCTCTCTCTCTCTCTCTCTCTCTCATGAAGTATTTCTGCCGTATCAGTATTTAAGTAGGAATTATGAAATCTACAGCCATTGCCTGTTCTATAACGAAATACCGAATCCATTATTATTATCACTAGATAATTTTTTTATTATTATTACTTTTTCTCGATTTTATTATTATTCCTATAATAGATTTTTTAATCGTTTTCTCAAATTTATATGTTAGTATTTTCTAAATCATCAATATTATTACTGTCATTATTTTTCATGGGGGTACGTGGTCAGGTGCCCACCCCCTGCCCCTGAATCCGCTAGCCGTTGCCCAATGTTAGTCTAGGGATTATCACCCCCCCCTGGTAGGCCTATTATGTGTCCAATGGGACAGGCGTCTTCGTCAAATTGGAATTGCCCTCATAGGAAGACCTTCATGATGAAGAGTTATCAGACGCCCTCCCTCCCCCTACCCCCTTCCTTTGATTACATTTGGCCGGATGGATTGCTTTGGAGGGGCGTGGTTTCATACTCCCGTGTAGAATACCTGTAGTTAATAAAAAGTTCATTACTCTCTCTCTCTCTCTCTCACACACACACACACACACACACACACACACATGCTATACATACATTATATATATATATATATATATATATATATATATATAATTATATATATCATATATACTTCGTGTAACGCGGAAGATAAAGGAATAGAACGCTAGTCTTATGCCAGTAATTTTCCACAAGCATCGATCACTTTCCTGGAATAAGAGGCACTGGGCACAAAGACCTTATCAGTAATTTCGTGGAGATAAACCTCATTCAGAAACCCCAATAACGAAGCAAACTTTCCCCTCATTGCTCATAGGGAAGGGCTTTATTTTAGGATAATTCAGTCAGCCAGAGTTCCTTCATGAATCCTATCAACTGTCAGGAAGTGAACGTTAGTAATAGTACTAACAATGATAATATTCGATGTACGTTGTACCGAAGCTCTCTTTGTGTAAGAGCAGAAACAATTACTTGTGCCTGGTGAGCTATACTACTATAATGTTTGATGATTTAGATGTAACTTTTATTCAAGTAACGATTTTCAACGCAAAAATAACGATATAGTAGAAACTCGCCAAGTGTGAGGTGAACTCATGTGCTCACGGAACGTAGCCAGATAGTGCCTTTGTTGGGTGATGTCCTTTTGGACAGTTGCAGACTTTTTTCTTTATCTTTAGCGAGCATACATAGTGAAGTAACCTCTAATATATATATTGTTCTCATGTCATAACTTGAATAGGCAAACTCTAGTACCTGTGCAAATATTGTTTATCATTTCAGTTGCAATACACATTATCCGTACTTCTTTGCAACTTTTCACAAGTAGACCGTTTGGTCTTAGCTTATGTTGTAAGAAACATGATAATCTTATTTTATTTCTCGTAATAGAAAGACAACAAATATCTATCTTTTCACAGGCAGCTCCAGTACCAAAATGCCGATATTTAGCATGTGTGTGTATACATTTTCGACTGTATGCACGGGAATAAAATAGGAAGTACCATTCTCGCTGACATGGATACAATTCAAGAATAACTCATTGTTAGCGAAATTCTTTTCCCATTAAAGTTTTTTTTTGGCGCAATAAAAGACGGAATATAATTGTTTAAAAATTATTAGAACTCTTGTAGAATTCACCTGAGATATCGGTTCAATATCAGTCTTAGAAGGAAGTTCGACTGCTGACGATTAAGCTGAAATCCAAGTATCAATTTACCAAAATATAGCGGTTATTTAGGCCTAAACTTATATTAAATAACACCAGCTTACGAGAAAAAAAAAACATCGTGTAAAGAGAGAGAGAGAGAGAGAGAGAGAGAGAGAGAGTGGTTTTGTGGTAATGGACTTGTTTTATACACACTAAATTAATGCGTACTTGGCGCTACCACACTCCAACCCCCAACATACTACGCTAGACTTATGTACCTTCGGTAGTGGGAGGCGGAGCTAATACTGTGACGTCAGAAAACGTAACACTGCTCGTGCTTCTCCATTGAATTACTTAAAGAAGCTTTAGTTTTTTTATACATTTAATCCATATCGCACGTTTTTTTTTTTTCATAAAATCTTGATAAAACCTGTAAAAAGGTCACATGCTTGATGTTTTTTAATACCCATTCAAAGTATATAGGATCTGCTCAACTCAGCAGTGGGGGCGGAGCTAATACTGTGATGTCACAAGAGTAACACTCCCGTGTTTCTCTACTGAATTACTCAAAGAACCCGTAGTTTTTATACATTTCATCCATATCACATGGTGTTTTTCATAAAATCTTGATGATAAAATCTGTAGAGGTCACATGTTTGATTTTTTTAATACCCATTCTCTCATTTTAGTCACCAACCTTGTTTTATTGCACAAAATATACCAGATTTGAGCACACATAGCTACTCCAGCTTTCTTCATATGTTTATTCTTTACTTATTTATTTACGTACCTATATACTGGTTTGCTGTATTCTCTTCACGTCCATTTCTTTAAACATGACAACTCTCTCTCTCTCTCTTCTCTCTCTCTCTCTCTCTCTCTCTCTCTCTCTCTCTCTCTCTCTCTCTCTTTCAGGTAGTAATATTATCAAGATTTTAAATAATTCTCAAGAAATTTATTTAGTTCAAATCTTATTTTGAATACTTATTGTTATGCAGTAACTACAAAGAAAATGTGGATACAGGCAGTGTAAAAATGGCAGTTGCATTTGCACGACTTGGCCACAAAAAGGAAAACAATATCAAAAGTATAAGAATTACATCATATACGATATAAGGTACCAAAGGAATAAATGTTGAAGAAAATGATACAGGGAACACATTTCCAGCAAATGTCTCATTAGCACTTCATATCACATAAATATACTTTCGAACACATAAGTTTACATATAACACAAACTGTATACATAAAGGTGTTAATTATGCATGCCTCAAACGATTATAATATTTTCCAAAAAAGTACAAAAAGGTATTCGTCAATCTGGCTGGATGTATCAGATTCTGATGACGTTTCACAAGGGGCGGGGCTAGATTTCAGATCTCCCACGAACGCTTAATTTCTTATCATTTTTCCGTGCGTAGATAATACTTTCCGTGCGCAATTATGGGTTTGAAAATAATTGTAATTGTAATGTGTCATATACCAATTGAAAGGGAATTCTTAGTACTTTTACATGGTATATAGCAAAATGTAATAAGATGAAAAGTTATGCAAGAATAATTTGGTAAATATTTGCATAAAATTTAAAAATTTTGGTCCGTCTTTGACCTAGAGTTCCTCGAAGATTTCTGAGAACACCTAGGAATTTTATTTATGCATTATATAGTAAATTTTATCGGCTTTCTGATTCATTTTTCAGTTTCTTTCTATCATCATCCCTTAATCAGATACGCTACAAAACGTGAATGTATGTAGGTTGACGGATGAAGTAATTGCACATTTGTGTTTGCGTAGATAATTTTTTTCTGTGCGCGCTTGTGGGTTTGAAAGCAATCGTAATTGTAATGTACTATATATAATTTGAAAGAGCATTCTTTGTACTTTAACGTAGTATACGGCAACATGTAATAAGAGAAAATCTTATATAAAAAAAACGCCATCGCAAAAATAGTTATATGAAAATGTTATCGTAAATATAGTTTCATAAAGATATGGTCCTTTTGTAACTGATGACGTTTCACAAGGGGCGGGGATAGGTTTTAGTACCGCCTCGTGAGCAGACCCTGTATATTTTGACTCTGTACCTTCCTACCTGTTAGCACCGTGTGGATGGTGCTGGTCGTAATGGAATGAAGGTAAACGGTGATGATATCGCTACTAAATGCAAAACATGTATATTAAAAGAATGCAGCATTTCCCTCCATTCCGTTGCAACCATTATTTCATAGATTTAGTTTTGGTAGTTTTCCTTAAAAGCTGCATATTATCAATGTTCTAGGTCTAGCGATTTACCGCTGCGTTCTCTCTCTCAACTTCAGTGCTGACTTTCAGAAACATTTCTTTCCCTAAGTCTTGTAGGGATATTTAATGGAGTAATATTCTAGAACGTTTGTTAAATAAACGGGCTTTAAAATGTTAATGACTGATCAGAAGTTTTAAGGGAGATAAAATGGAATTATTTTAATCCATCTACAACTCGTGAAAGCTACTGCAAGATATTTCAACTCTTCCTGTAACTCCAGAAAAACCATGCTTGGATTCGAGAATGGTATAAGATATCTGTGTCCTGTTAGGTGTCGTTTGTAACGATTGTGTTAAATACTTGAAAAACAGGATTTGAAAATGCTTTTATGTTTTATAATGATAACGTTTTGAAATCGCTTTGTAAATTGTAAATAAGAGTCGTGGACCTAAAGAGGTTTGAATGGGGGAGATTGTGGAACTCTCTCTCTCTCTCTCTCTCTCTCTCTTTCTCTCTCTCTCTCTCTCTCTCTCTCCTCACAGCTATTAATATCTCTCAACGTCATGTCCAACGTTAAGTCCATAGGAATGTGACTGTTGTTTGTAAAACTGTTATATCATGATAAGTCTCATATTCCCATTATGCATGGCATGTATAGTACACAACGTGACATGCAACCTTAATAGATTTTACGCAATTCTTTATACCTTTTTCGTAATTCATCAAAGTGGAAAATAAACCCTTTCACAAAAGAAATCGCGTTTCCCAGCGTCGAAATCTACGCAGGAAACAATACATCATGCTGACTGGAACACAATCAGCGTGCTTGTTGATCTATCTTCATTCATTTGTCATTATCAGAGTAAAAAAAAAATGGGATATCAAACGTTTGACACGGGGTGTTCAGTGACGACTTTCATTTTTCTTTGAAATTGGCTTATAAAAGACAAGTTATTCGTAATGGACGGATGTTAAAGGACTATCAGAATGTAAAGAGTACACGAATTTCAAACTGGACAGTTTCTGAGAGACCATGTTACGTTTTTTCGAAGCCATTCACTAAAATAGCCGAAGAGAAGTTGAGGTAATACTTTGCATTATTCTGATAGTGTTTATTTTATGAGTGACTTCATTCGCTGTAAGTTCGTCAGACTAGCCATATCATTCACTTCATACGTTTTTTTTCTTATTAGTAAGGGAGATTCCATTTCATTCATTTCATTTTATGTTTTATTACTGGTAAGAGAGTTTCCATATCATTTACTTCATTATATGTTTTATTATTGGTTAGAGTTTCCATATCATTCACATCATTATTTGTTTTATGATTAGTAAGAGATTCCCGTCGGTAAAACGGACTTATAATTAGTTTAATTCAGGATTAAGCTGGTTAGATGCCATCACAAACCCTTGCTCCTTGATCATGTTCGTAACTACCCAACAGACAGCATATCCTGCAGGTTTATAAAATTTAATAATTGTTTTATCAAATAAGCTTCTTGCGGTTCACTCGTGCAACCGGACAGGAGCCGATGTGTTTAGTTGCTTCGTTAGCTCACAGCAGTAACTATAGTGTTAGTACAAGAACAGTTATTCCAGTAAATAACATACTGTTATTCTATATTAAAACCTTTTATTGGGGAATGTATTTTTAAATTACATATACAATATTGCTGTTCAAGTATTTTTTTAATCATGTCTAAATCGGGTTTAAACCCTAATTTTCTCGGCCAGTTCGGTAGGCACCGGTACAGCTTGTTCATGTGGTGTCGGTGCCGGCTCAGGGCGTTTCGTAACGTCTAGATTATTTTCAGTGGAGTTTCAGACAATCAGAACTGAGTACTAGTACCGAAAATAATTCTAATTGGTAGGATAATGTTGAAATGTGGCATCCGGAGATCGTAGTAACACATCCGGTACCGAAAGCAACCTAGGCGTATGTGCAAAAACCCGAGCTCAAATTCTATCATTCCCTGGTAAGTGGATTTTTTTTATAACTCATGCAGTTTTTCTTTATATCATCGCAACAAGTTCGTTAATTAATAAAATACTGATAGAGCTGGTTAGTTCATTAGTGTTTTGATGAGCGTAAGTTACAATAGCGTCCCTGCGTTGTGGTTAGTCATAGGCACCTAGAGACCATACAGTAAAATTTTTTCAGATTATTATTTGCTCATAGAAATATTACAAAAAATAGGAAAATACCACCATTACCGAACTGTCAACAAATAGGCCAAAGTGACTAGGTCTATGCAGCTCTTTGAGTATCACTACCACGTGACAGAAAGAGTATGGCAGTGAGTTACAGACAGATTATTACGTAAAGGCGGAAAAAGCGCCCCAGTGGCGTGATTGGTATGGTCTTTGCCTGCCACCTCGGTGGCCGCGAGTTCGATTCTCGGTCATTCCATTGAGGTGTGAGAGATGTGTATTTCTGGTGATAGAAGTTCACTCTCGACGTGGTTCGGAAGTCACGTAAAGCCGTTGGTCCCGTTGCTGAATAACCACTGGTTCCATGCAACGTAAAAACACCATACAAACAAAACAAAACAAACAATAAAGGCGGAAAAAAGAAAGAGAATACATAGCGAGAATATATAGAAAAATACTATCGCCACTGAGGTAAGGGCGTGAGAATTCTAATTTTATGGATAGTGCGAACGTGTGGGAGGAGGGACGGTTCGAATTCTAGGGGAGTTGACCAAGCGTGAAAAGGCTAAATCACCAACCCCGCCATCATCATCATGCGGATCTTGGGTTTCTACTGTATTTAAAAGGGAGAAAGAAACTGGTAAAGGCTTAACCAGGATAAATGGCTGTTCATAGCCGATTTTACGTAAGTATTCGATAAATGCACACGTGTATGTAATAGAGAGAGGGGAAGAAAAAGAGAGATCTGTTGTTAGTTTTAAACCCGAATATTGTATTAACCCACGAAGTATCTTTTTCAATTTTGTTTATAACTGAACATACCCTCCTGCTCAATACTTTTATGGCGACATTGCATTAAGTCTCCCTTTCGTCTCGGAATAATCTAATTGGGTTTTCTCAGTGACTGCAATCATTTCGTGTAAAAAGTCGGCCATTAAAGCTGTAGACTTTACCACACCAGTGTTGCCAAAACTGTAGGGTAATTGCCCTACGCGTAGGGTAATATGGGCAGAATCTTCGACAGCAAAGGAATATTTTCAAATGTAGGATAATTGTAACAAGGTAGGTTTAGATCAATATGGTTATTAGTATACATGATATTGCATATAAACGTAAACTAAAGATTTATTTATCATAGCCTCGGAATGTTGGGGTAATTTTCAGTTAAGTAGGGTAATTTCTCGTCTCCTGTAGGGGGCGCAGGGTTAGAGGGGTTGGCAGCACTGTAACACACTCCTTCCCAGCAAGAGCATATGAAGGACCAATCTCATTATTATACGCAGGTTTAGACAGCAAATAAGAGACGCTACTTATACTTGCCAATATGTTCATTAAGTGTTATTATTGACGAGAAGAGAGCAAAAATTAACAAGGCAGGTGTAGTACATGATCAGAGAGAGAGAGAGAGAGAGAGAGAGAGAGAGAGAGAGCAGAAGCTCAGTAGGACTGGGAACCCTTGTTTAGTACTAGCCCCTCGGCCCGGGAAGTTGTAATCATTAACATAGTTATGTTTTCGTTTTCCCTCGTGGATTTTGCCTTTATATATATATATATATATATATATATATATATATATATATATATATATATATATATATACTATATATATATATATATATATATATATATATATATATATATATATATATATATATATATATATATATATAATGTATGCATGTATGTATGTATAATTTCATATTATGCAAGGATACCGAATCTTTGGCAATGCATTATTACTATGCAGTTTGGTTTTAGAATACAGCGAACTTCCCGGCAACCAATAAAATATTAGTTTGCGATAACAAGAAATTTTCTCATCTGTTTCTGGAGATTTCTCTCGGCGGAGGAGCGGCTGGAAAAATGTGTCATTTAGACGTCGAATCTTGTTTCTGAGAGTGTTCAAGCATTCTTTGTGTTGTGCGTGTGTGTGTGTGTGTGTATGTGTCTGTGTTTTCCTTCGTTGTAGGCTGTTGTTTTTATTGCGGGAGGAAGGGTTAGGAAAGCCTAATACATACCCCTAAAAAGGTCTAGAAAAGGTGTTTCGCGTTGAGTTAAAGATACAGGAATTTTAGGATAGGATACTAATGACTTATTCATTAGAATGAAAATGTAAAAAAATGAATAATGTGGGTGTTAAACAATGCAGGAAAATTATTTCTGATAAAATATAGGGTATTCATTTTAATTTTCGCTGGCGAAAGAACGCTCCATCTGACCTTAGATTTAAACATGCGACCGAGTAAGCTTGTAAGAGGAACGGTCATTTGTTTTCAGGTGGTGGTTGTTTTTCCATGGTTGGGGTCGGGCTAGTCACGTTTTAGAAGGGGTTTTATAAGTGTCCAAGCGGAAGACGTGTTTTCGAAGAGATAACATTCTGCTTCCATTGGAGGATCGTGTTTTCTAATGGGAGATTTGTCATGTTTGCTAAAGGACATCATTGTGTTATCTTCCGAGGCTGTGCTTGCACCAAGCAAATTGAATCGATTCAATTCATGTAGAATCAACAAGATTCATGACTCGTCTTGATTCACCGCACTAATTTCAATGTAACCGTTTACACCAAGCGAATCGAATTGACTCAATTCATGATGTATCAACACTCTTCATGATTCGTCTTGATTCGCAGCACTAATTTCAATGTAACCATTTTTACAAGCGAAACGAATCGATTCAATTCATGGAGAATCAACACAATTCATAATTTGTCTTGATTCGCAGCACTAATGTCAATGTAACCGTTTACACCAAGCGAATCGAATCAACTCGGTTCATGAGGTATCAAAATGATTCGTGAATAGTCTTGATTCGCCACTCTTATTTCAATTTGGGCTTGAAGGTCATCAGTACTATCACTGTTCATCTCAGGGACATCGGAAACTGTGGATTAGATGGTAATATCTGCCATTTTTTGTTATTTTTAGTTTTATCCCTCTCCTACCCCCTTCCCAAGTTTGCATGAAATTGCTCAATGCATTTCAAAGTGTATATGGCACATGCACACACCCACAGAAACATATGTGTGTGCGTGTATACATATGCATGTGTATAATACACATGCATATATATACATATATATGCGTGTGCATGTATACATATGCATATATTATATATATATATATATATATATATATATATATATATATATATATATATATATATATATATATATATGTAGTATGTATATATATATATATATATATATATATATATATATATATATATATGTATATATATATATATATATATATATATATATATATATATATATATATATATATATATATATATATATATATATATATATATATATATAATAGAGGTATAAGCCACGAAGAAAATATAAACAACGGAGTTCCTGCAAGATCTTTCGACTCGACGTCCTTACTCAGCAGTTAAACTAACTTACATGAGGAATTGACAATACAAGAAAGGTCATACTGACTGAGATAGGGATTATAAATTAGTACCTTGAATCCGACGCACCTTGAAGATGAGTAACCTTCCCAAACAAGCATGAACATGGGTACAATTTAAAAAAAACAAAAAAGATTAAGTCAATCTGCTCAGACACAAGGACAAGACAATTAAAGGATTATTTTGGGTGACAGCTATTCAGAACTGTTTACCAAAGTTCTGAATAGCTGTCACCCAAAATAATCCTTCAATTGTCTTGTCCTTGTGTCTGACCAGATTGACTTAATCTTCTTGTTTCTTTAAAATTGTACCCATGTTCATGCTTGTTTGGGAAGGTTGCTCATCTTCAAGGTGTGTCGGATTCTAGGTACTAATCTCTTTATAATCCCTATCTGTCAGTTATACGACCTTTCTTGTATGTTGTCAATCCTCATGTAAGTCGTTTGTATGCTGAGTAAAGGACGTTGAGTCGAAAGATCTTGCAGGACTCCGATGTTCATTTTTCCTTCGTGGCTTATACCTTTATTTATGGATGGTTTATCACGTTCCAAACTTTCGTGATTCAGTTACACACACACACACACTCATATACTATATATATATAAATACACACAACGTGTGCATTTTTGTGGTACGTG
>NC_087204.1:6617663-6620163 GCF_015104395.2 Macrobrachium nipponense
CGAAGCCTTTTTCTCTAAAGCTTTCCTCTCGATGATAGGAGCCTTCATTCCTTGACGCTCCTCTTCTCCTGTAAGCATTTTGACTTTAGTTTCCAAGCCTCTGATCTTCGTGTCCTTGGCCAAGGTCTCCTCTTGGAGGCTTTCGAGTTCCAAGATTGCCTCCATCTTTTCAAACTCCGTCGTCTCTAATTCCTCCTTCGCTTCAGCCAATTCAAATTCAAGTTGAACTTTCCTTCTTGTTATTTCATTCAGCTTTCCATTTGCCTTCTGGTTTTCTGCTACAACAGTTTGAGATGCTTTCTGCAAACGGATAACTTCCATTTGTTTGAGGGTGCACTCATTTTCCAGTCGGAGGAGCTCTCTATCTTTTTGCAAGTTCTCCTCTTTCAGCTTTTCTAGTTCCTCCTTTTTCTCAACTAA
Source organism: Macrobrachium nipponense (assembly GCF_015104395.2). Classification (NCBI taxonomy): domain Eukaryota; kingdom Metazoa; phylum Arthropoda; class Malacostraca; order Decapoda; family Palaemonidae; genus Macrobrachium; species Macrobrachium nipponense. The sequence continues at coordinate 6,618,084 of NC_087204.1, forward strand.
TTCAGCTTTACATTTGCGGAGCTGTTTCACATTTTCCTGGGCCATCTGTTTCTCAGCGACAAGGACTCGTAACTCGTCCTCTAAGTCGCTGATCTTGGAGGTCTTCTGCTCGCTTTCCTTCTTCAGACTTTCAATGGTCTTCTCTTTCCTTCTGTTCTCTTTGCGAAGGCTTTGCAAGTCCTCATTTAGCTCGGTTATCCTGACTTGCATTTCTATCCTGTTGTCTTCTCTTTGCCGTAGATCTCGATGCAACGTCTCCTTCTCCATCTCGAGAACTACGACAGTGTTTTCCAAAATGATCAGCTTATGGTCCTTCTCTTCTCTCTCTTTCATTTGCGCGTCGGTTACCTTCGCCTTTTCTATAATTTTGCTTTTCAATATTTGCATTTCTTCGGACATTGAATAGATTTGTGTGTCCTTTTCTTTGTTCAACAGTTCGAGGTCTCTTATGTACTCTTCCATCTTCATGCTTCCTTGAGTCAGGGCCTTTACCTTCCGTGCTAATTCATTTATCAGCTGGTCTTTCTCTAACCTCTCTTTTTCAAGCCTTAAAAAGGCATTTTCATTCTTCATGATTATTTCCTCGAACTTTCGACTAGTATCCAAATGCGGTGAGACTTCTTCACTGTCCGAACTGTCGTCATCTTCACAGTCTGACTGACTGTCTTCTTCATTATCCGAATCATCGTCTGCGTTATCCGAAATATCGAGTTTGTCAATTTCAGAATGAACAACTTGGTTCTCTAGATTTCCAGCCTCCTCAAGACAGCCAACGTTGTCCAAGGCCGAGAAATCGACAAAGAACCGAACCATACTAATGCCAAATCCACGAAGTATAAATACTTCAGTGAATAGCCCAACAACAATTATGGCAAAAACAAAATCCACATAATCTCGCGGGGGACTTGAAAAACCACGAATTCAAAGCACTGTGCGAGCACAACTGTAAGCAAACTTAGAAACATCTTTGTTTGTTATAAATCAACTCTCTCTCTGACTTATCGCTAATTTTAAAAAAAGACGCGGGACGTTTCTGGATTCTGCTGTCTTCAGGAATGCTTGCTGATCCCCGGACACAGTTGACGTGTCTGGGTTCCTGAGTGATTTTGGGCTCCACGGGAGCTGCTTCGGTCTTCAGAAGAGAGGAATTTCTATGCAGTCCTCGGGACCTTCTGAGCACCCTGGAGCCAATCTTCGCACCACACACACACTCACACATATCTATGTGAATTATATTTTAGTAGAAAATAACTGACAACGGATTCACGATTTAAGTCATAAATGAGAAAGCTAATTAGAATGCAAATTTATTATTGATATGATATTTCGTACAAGAACATCAATTTGATATTTTCCCTCCTCAATTTCTACTGAAATTTTTTAGGGCAGGAGTACTGTCGACATTTTATCAGTATCTGCTCATACTTCAGTATGATATGGTTAATATATTTTCAATTTAAAAGTGTTAACAAAGTTAGAATTGCGAATTGATCAACATATTTTCTCTTTACTAGCATTAGCTCAGGGTTTAATGTAAATTGACAGATATATTAGTACTTTATAAGTATTAGGGCAGTCTTGAGTATATATTGGCCCATTCATTTTTACTTTATAAGTATTAGCTCTGGTTTTAGTATAAATCGACTTATATGTGTTCATTTTTATAAGTATTAGCTTAATTGTAAGTATAAATTGAACAATATATTTTCACTTTATAAGTATTTACTAACTTAAATGTAAATATCAATTAACCAATATATTTTCACTTTATAAACTATTAGCTCGGCATTAGTGTAAATTGACCAACATATTTTCAGTTTATAAGTTATTAGCTCAGGTCCTAACACAAATGAGCCAGTATATCCCAACTTTACAGATTTTACCTAAAATAAAATAAAGTTCAGTATAATCTCACTTTATAAGTGCTAAATAAATTGAAACTCAGACGCGTTCAGATTCCAATTCAGCTCGGTGCAGGTCGTAGAACCTGTATGATACTTGTCATCAGAAAGTCAAAATGAGGGCTATGAAAAAAGGGATATATTTTATATTATATGCATATACATACATACATATTATA
>NC_087204.1:6622663-6645163 GCF_015104395.2 Macrobrachium nipponense
TCACATTCGCATCTTTATAAAAACGTACGTTTGGTTGTGCAGTTTCATTTCGGACTTCAAGATCCATTTCGAATGAAATGGCGCAGATTTCTCTCATGTTTGAGCACCGAAATTATGTCCCCCTTTTTTCAGGAGTCACTGCTGGAAAAGGATCTTTATGGCAAACGGGGATATCACAGAGCTGGGTTTTATTGGGATGGAACAGACTCCATAATTCAGGTGACAAAATTATCTCTCTACCTCTTTATTACGAACTCGAGTAATGAGAGCATTCGAGAAATGAGTAATAGAGGTGGTAAAAATCATTTTGAACAAGTAAATATGTTAAGCATTGTATGAATATGGACACATTTCTTGTACTCACTGACATTTTTCTGTATCGAATAATTCAGTTTCTCATACATTATACATTCAGTTTATTCCCAACATTAATTTTATAGGTACATTGATTGAAGCTCTTGATACCTTACATTGTGCCTTCGGCCCCTAGCTGCAACTCCTTTCGTTCCTTTTACTGTACATTCTTTCATATTCTCTTTCTTCCATCTTATTTTAAACCCTCTCCTAACAATTGATTCATAGTGCAAGTGCTTTGAGGTTTTCCTTCTGTTACTCCTTTCAAACCATTTACTGTCAATTTCCATTTCAACGCTGAATGACCTCACAGGTCCCAGTGCTAGGTCCTTTGGCATAAATTCTATATTCAGTTCATATTGGTATTTGAATTAATGTTATTCCTAAAAATCTTTATTACACTAAGAGAGTCAAAGGTATTCCCATTTGGAGACCCCGGTTTATAAATAAGGCTTTGATAGTATCATTATGAAAATGAGGTATTATTATTATTATTATTATTATTATTATTATTATTATTATTATTATTATTATTATTATTATTATTATGAGACACCAGGGTAATAAATTACTGGCACTTCGGTCAAAGAGGAAAAATACCACGGGAGGAAATTTTATTGTTCTTTGTCTAACTCTTAAATGTTCATCTAAGGCATTTATTTGTAAATGGGCAGAAACTGTCCAGTCAATATTGAAGGTATCAACTGGCGATTTTATCTCAAAGAGCAGACGTACAAACATATGCTGCGTTTTTTAAAAGTTGATAGAAAAGTAGCGTCATGATTTTTCTCATCACTGACGGCTTGAGATTTACGAGTAACTTCCAACTTTCCCTTTGTTGGGTCAGTTAATAAGAGCAATTCATCTGGGGCTATCTTGACAGTCTACGCTCCGTGTGTGGCAGGGACAGACGAACGCAGAGAAAGAAACGAATCCGCCATTTTTTTCGAAAAAAAGGGGAAAATGGACTTTCGCATCTTATAAATTATGGAAGGAGGGACGCGAACAAAACTCCGTATTGTAACGAATTCCGGAGAGGCACATGGATGTCTCGAAGCGTATCTAGTAAATGTGACGTTATCAGTAATTCATGGGGGACATAAGAATGGAGGAAAGATGGGGGTTTGGCCTCTCCCTTTATTTTTATTTTTTATTTTTTGCCAACTTTTGTGAAATACATTTTCTTGGACTCTTTCTGACACATATTCACGTATACATAGAAGCTATTTCCATCCAGACTTCCTACTATAGTAGATTCACATCAACGGTGCATCTGGTGTCTTGGCCAGTCCCTTACGATGTTCCTGATTAGCTATGGATAAGCCAGTCACAGTGCTGGAAACTCTCAATCTCTCTCGAGAGTTCACATAGACAGGATGTGTGTTCCACCTCTCCTGAGGGCTACTATTGAGAGAAGTATCTTCAGGAGAGGTGGAGCATTTATCCGGCCTATGTGAACTCTTTCGAGAGATTTAGAGTTTCCAGCGCTGTGATTGGCTTATCAACAGCCAATTATAAGCGTCGTAAGGGACTGGCCTAGACATCAGATGCACCAATGATGTGAATCTACTATAGACTTCTGTCAAACTTAATCATATAGAATATGACGTAAGTTAATCGTCGTTAATATGAAATACATCACTGAAATCGATATGAGTCGAGAACACTGAATAGCTTACTTAATTTTCCATGAATGAATGTCCGATATGCGATTTGTTAAGTCATTGGGAAATATAGCTGTAGGATCAAACTCATCGCGTATACGTATCAGACATTTTTGTCAAGTGAGTAGTGAGTATACTTAATGTTAATAATGATTACGAATATCCTTAGTTTTCACATGGCTGGCCCGAGGACTTGTTTGAAATTAGATGTGCTACCGGAATGAGTACGAATGAATATATATATATATATATATATATATATATATATATATATATATATATATATATATATATATATATATATATACGTATATATAGTATATATGGTTTCGGGGTCGACCAGCCATGTTTCAAGGAATCCTCAAATAAACAGTGATTTCTGATTACACGACGAATTGCGGAATAAAGCTATACTTACGATATATACTCAGGATCAAAATAGACAAATAGACACGTCCTCGAAGTTTATTTCCAATTACAGAGACCTGGAACGTTCAAAGAGGTCTTTACATATGAATCTTATGCTCAGGGTACTATTTTCTTAATAATCATGGAACCAACAGTGCCTTGCTTAGTAATTACAGAGGCCTGTATGAATCTTATCCCAGGGCACTATTTTCATTACAGTTAATAAACCAATAGTGCTCTTGGTTAGTATTTCTATATAGGTCAATGGAAGTAATTATTTTTAGTGACCAATAATAGTTGAAATTATCGTCTGTAATAACCAAAATCGTCACGTTTTGTTAACATATATGTTTGCATGATAAAAGCACGGCATTACCTCGGTAGTGACTGTAGGTTTCGTGAGAAAACTTCCAACCATCCACAGTTTTCATATTTTGCCACAAATATTTGGCCAAACAGATTACTGTACAGATGAAATATTAGGCGTCCACCGGACCCCCATCTTTAACATTGAAGCAGAAGTGTGGGAGATCTGTTCTCAGTGAAATGGTGTAAAATATACTTGATCTGATATAAGTAAACGTAATATTTTGGCGGAAGAGTATAGGTGTTAATACGCTCTTTGAACTGAATTGGTCCCAAACGCGAAGAGGTATCTCTGTTTATATGTATATCTACACCTATAAAATTAATACGTATATTACTTCAAGAATCTGCAATACCAAGAAAATATTTTACCGTCGGATGGGATATATATATATATATATATATATATATATATATATATATAATATATATATATATATATATATATATATATATATATATATATATATATAACGCATGTAAATAAAACGTATGTCATATATGTACAGATTTTTTTTTCGTTTTTATATTTAATAAAAATCCGTTAAAGTTTCCAGCATAGCCAAAACCCCATAAATCACGCTTTTCCAGAATAAAGTTACTTTTATCTCTCACACCAGCGACCGCTCTGCCCGAGCCCCCCCCCCCTCCCCCCCCCCCCCCCCCCCAAAAAAAAAAAAAAAAAAAAGATTAATCTATCCGGCGTTCGTTTTCAGTAATCTTTTTCACCCAGTTTATGACATTATCTTACCCGATACATAGATGCCCCTACGTTCTTGATAGTCTGGTTCATTATTTACCTCAAAAAATTTTATAATATTTTTATTCATTCAATACATTTTTAAACTTTATCTTTGTTTTTATCTATACTGTTAATGCTACATTATTTACCTAAATTTTTTTCTTATATTATTGTTATTCTTTCACTGAATTTTTAAAGCTTAATTCGACATATCTTTCCATTCCTGAGGTAAGATTTCTTTATTTTTTTTTTAATCTATACTGTTAATGCCTGTGTGATTGATTACCTTGTGGCAATTTTTGTACGAATTTCATAGCTACACGTTTCCTCTCTCTCTCTCTCTCTTTTCGAAATATTTTTAAAATGGGACAGTAATTCGTATGGTATTAGGAAAATACACAGTGAGCTAAGCAATGTCCTCTGATTTCAGTTCTGTCCGGAATGAAGTGGAAAGACCAACCACAAATACCTGAGAGAGAATATTTCAAATTCGGACGAATATGTCCAGTCTATTAGCTTGAATCAGGACTTAGTTGGTGTCCTGTCTTGAATAGCTGAGATTACGTAAGAGCACACACAGGCGGAAAGAGGGAGGAAAAAAAAAATTTTTTTAACCAAATTTCTCATTTTCAAACATGCCTTTCCTTTAAACGTTGTTGCTAGCGACTTGCATATAAAAAAGGGATTTTTCCTATCATCCTGCCTGCAAGAACCGTTTCAACATTTCTATTCAATCTTTTAAAGCTCGATATACCTTTCATTTTGAATGGTTGCTTTTTGCTCTCGTGTACCAATACTACGCCTCGCTATGCCCGGTTCAATAAACAACTTTTTTTTTTTATCCCGTCAGATTTCGTTATGGCGTAGAATCCTATTTAGTTCTCTGTGGAAAAGAAAACTATTGTGGCAGCTTTGTCCGTCCGCCCTCAGATTTAAAAAATCTATTGAGACTAGAAGCCTACAAATTGGTATTTCTATCATACACCCTCCAGTCATCAGACGTACCATATTGCAACCCTCTAGCCTCAGTAGTTTTCATTTTATATTGAGGTTTCAAAGTTAGCCATGAATCGTGCATGTATGTATGTATGATATGAAAATTGGTGCGGCCCCCCACCTCTCATGAAATTTTTCTTCCTTTGCTAGTGACGAAAGGCATCTCTTTTGCTATTTTTTTCAGTTTTCTCTAGAGTTTTAATTCGTCCATTTTGCAGAGGCATTTAGTAAGGAGATTATTATTTGAAAACGATCAAGGACGTTCGGTTTCATTTCACTGTATTCTCAGAAATAAACGTAGATTTTAGTATATTTTTTCCTTTTGCATTAATACAGGTTTCAGTACGTTTTGAAGGATTCTGAAATATCTATTGCTCATAATCATAGGGTAGCCGTGACGTAATTTCCTCGAGTTGAATTAAATTTTTCAGAAAATAATCTATACGTCAATTTTGGCCTTTCTGATTATCTTCTATTCTCATGTCTCCAATTATTATTATTATTATTATTATTATTATTATTATTATTATTGTTATTCTGTTAAAAAGAATGTCAGAATTAAGCGAGTTGATTTTATATATTGTTTTTTCTATTTTCCTTACAATTCGCTTCTCAGGCTCAGCGATGTTTCTGAGTAACTGGCCAATATTCATATTGGGAATTTTCAAAATTAGAAATGCTGAAGGAATCTTTTATTAGAACAAGATATCAGGTCCAGGTCAAGCAGGGGTCGTCGTCAGTGCTGGTATTATTCCGTAGGCGTAGTTCAGTTCGGGCCGGGGTCGTCTTAGGTTTAAGGGCTGGTATTGGTGCTGGTATAGCTGGTATCACGTGACGTTTCGACCTTCTCGTAGGTCATCTTCTGACGAGTCGGTTGAAGTGACTAGCAAGAAAGTTTGCGGAACGGTATTTATAGCGGCACGGACCTAGAGTTGCATTCTCATTGGTCGGGCTGGTCTTGGGCGAAGCCGTGGATCTCGCCTCGAAGGTCTCGGAGATTCTCTCGTGCGAGCGCCACAGTGGCGTGCCTGGGGATGAACGTCAGGAATTCCGTCTGTAGCGGGAATCGTATCATCCTGTGGGGGTTCCTGATTATCTGGCATCGTCGGGGGGTCGCTCGCTGCTCTCCGGGCGGCGGTGGGAAGGAGAAACGTTTCTTGAGTGATATTTAAGTTTGGTTTCTCCTTGCCTATATGGAGGCTTCTAGGAGGCGCAGACGTCGGGATCCGTTGTTTGATCTATTATGGTGATATTAGGGATAATATCATTTCTCTTATCCGTTTGTTATGAGCAGTCCTGGCGTGGTTGAATATGGCTCCTTCTTGGGCGTTTGCAGGAGATTCGCTGGAGAAAACGCATGGAGGTCATACCGACGTATTTGCCGAGCATCCTCGGACGGGCATGTGTAACGGTAGACCACACTCGTCTTCTTCAAGGGATCCTGCAGGGGCGCCGAAGGATTGTTTCTCATCACCAGGCTGCTCGTCTTCTTCGTTTTATAATATATAATCATCTTAATATTTCTGTCTGGGTCGGCAGGGCTGACGTTTTCCTCGATGATCTTTTAGAGGGCTTGTTCGTCCTCCTTGTACCTCCGGTGGAAGTGCCCCTTGTAGAAAAGCTTGATGGGCTCTGCAACTGTCGGGGCGGGGTTCCCGGTGGTACCAGGCTTCTATACCTTTCCTTATTGACTCATCAACAGCAGACGATTGGTGTGTCCGTTGTCGACGAGGACCTGGGCGGCGCGCTACAACTCACTGTGTGTGTCATTCCAGGAGGAGCAGTGTGAGAGGCCCTCCTGACGAAGGCGCTGATGGTGGAGCGCTTATACCTCTCAGGGCACTCACTCTCACCGTTCATGCAGATTCCCAGGTTCGTTGGCTTCGTGTACACCCTCGTGCTGAATTCGGAATCTGTGTTCGACAAGGACGTCAATGGAAGGGGAGGCGGCGATCTTGGCAATGTTCAATCGTGAACGTGAGGCAGCTGTGGTCATGGAATGCACGTCGCAGCTGCTCTATCTCATCCTGGGAGTCGGCACAGACGAAGGTGTCATCAATGTAGCGCAACATACATCCTCGGTTTCCTGGAAATCTGGAAGACCCTCTCTTCGACGGTACCCATATAGAAATTGGCGAAAAGGACCCCAAGGGGAGATCCCATAGCCACGCCGTCGATCTGGGTGAACATGTAGTTGCGGTGATCAGCAAAAGGGGCCTTCTTAGTGCAGATTTCCAGCAGGGCTCGAAGGGCATGCTCTGGGATGTTTAAGGATGGAGTGTCGGGGTCCCTGAAAGGAAAATAGAAAAAACAATATATAAAATCAACTCGCTTAATTCTGCCATCCTTTTTAACAGCATTTGCCTAAAGAGGGTCTTCTACAAAATACATTATTATTATTATTATTATTATTATTATTATTATTATTATTATTATTATTATTATTATTATTATTATTATTATTATTATTATTTTTGCATTATCAGTTTTTTATATTGAAAATGTCAACTGATATTCTTTGCATCATTACCAAAAGCAGAAAAAAGTTTAAATAAGTTTCAGCAAAACTTAATACCCATTTATCTCTGCAGATGAAGTGATTAAATAAATACCCTCTGAACACTGATTCTAGAACTGAATAATCTTTAGTTTAACTCTGAACTAAGTCTTAAACTGAATATCCTTTAATTTAATCTTGGACTAATTCTAGAATTGAATATCCTTTAGTTTTAACCCTGAACTAATTTTAAAACTGAATATCCTTTAGTTTTACCCTGAACTAGTTCTAAAATGTACACGGGTGTTGAGATCGTAGAACAGAAAACTGGTTGACGCTTAATTACAGGAAATGGTTAAATCACGACTTGTAATAGACTATTTCCCCGTTAAATGGTGTGTGGTGCCATTTGATGATGTTATTCTTTTGTACCTCTGAATTGAGCTATAATTGCTCTATAGGGAGAGTTTCATTCGTGGGGCAAAAGGGTCGTTTGATATCAAAAGAAATAATAACTTCTTTTTAACTGACTTCTTTAGCAATGTAAATTAAGTACATACTTATAATACTAATAGGTTAGATTTTCGCATACTGTGGGAGTAAGCCTACAAACTACTTTGTCGTTGTTGTTGTTCTTGCTGTTGTTGATCTTGATGTGGGAAGGTTAGGAAAACCCTATGTAAGAGCCTAAAAAGGCCTGAAAAAAGGTGTTTCGCGTCGAGTTAAATATACAGGAATTTTAGGATAGGATATTTATAATTTATTTATTAGAATGAAAATGTTAAAAAATAAATGATGTGCATGTTAAACAGTACAGAACAATTATTTCAAATAAAATAAAGCGTATTTATTTTAATTTGCATTGGTGAAACAACGAGTTATTTGACCGTAGATTTTAGCTTGCGTAACGAGTAAGCTGGATGTCGGATCACGCCTTGTTTCAACTGCTATTATTATTACTAAAACTTTTGCTACTGTTAATTCCTCAAGTCTCCATGGCATTTCTTCCTTGTTATGTTCAATGTACTTGAATAACAAATTTCATTATTAGGGACATCGATGCTCTGTTAATAAAATGAAATTGGATCATTCCGTCACTGAATTATCTTCAGAAGATTTGATATTTTTCAGTATAATAATTCGGATGATCTGAAAATACAAAGCACAGACGAGCTTTGATTTAAACCAGTTATGAAGTCAGTGTCGAAAGTGGAAGGCGTACTTTGAAGAAACAGAATATGTCACGATGAAAGAATTGAAAATAATCATGCCGAGAGAGAGAGAGAGAGAGAGAGAGAGAGAGAGAGAGAGAGAGAGAGAGAGAGAGAGGTGTATTTAAGTCACGCATTCACAATGAAAGTCACATCACAGCGAATTTCTCTCTCTCTCTCTCTCTCTCTCTCTCTCTCTCTCTCTCTCTCTCTCTCTCTTTTATTTTTTCTTTTTAGGGAAAAATCTTAACTTGCAAAATCCGAAAACCTCGTAACCTGAGCAAAATCATTCCTTCTTGATCGTTATCACCACAGACGCGCTTTCGGCCGACAATTACTTTCTGACCCAAGGATGTAATTCCATTTCCTTCCTGGAAATTGGAAACTCGTACGTATCGGAGAAGAAGAAGAAGAAGAAGAAGAGAAGAAGAAGAAGAAGAAGAAGAAGAGATGATTCCAGGCATGGGCTGGAAAATCATGCTGGGTGAATAAGACGCATTGGAAATTTGATAATGAATCGTGCGAGAGATTGTCGATATCATTAGTGAAAAATTACTTCTCACTTCTCATGCATCGTAGCGCGAATTATCTTACTCATATCGTGTAAGTAATTCAGCGTCTTTGCGGTGTTGTTATGGTTTTTAACAAGTGTAATCCTTAAGCTTTCTTTTAAGAGTTCACCAGGCTTTCGAAGGAGGAACTCTGCCTGTAGTGCTTGTATGATATCATATCTATAATAGTTATTGGTATAGTCGAAGCCGTTTAGCGCTAGGTTGGCGATTGAACATTATATATATATATATATATATATATATATATATATATATATATATATATATATATATATAAATGTATATATATATATATATATATAATATATATATATATATATATATATATATATATATATATATATATATATATACACTTCCTTAATTAGGAACATTTTCTTAGATATGCTTCCTTCTCATTAAGGACAGTTTTCTTAGATATACTTGCTTCTTAATTAAGAGAATTTTCGTGGATACACTTCCTTCTTAATTGAGAACATTTTCTTAGATATAAATCCTCCATAATTAAGAACATTTTCCTAGATATACTTCCCCCTTAATTAAGAACATTTCTTAGATATACTTCCTCCTTAATTACTGTTGTCGACTCACGTTATAAATAAAATAATAATGGCTTTTATTCCGTTATCTTTGGAAAAATACATCCGCAGAAAAAGTTATTTATATGGAGATTGACCCCTTTTCCATATAAATTGACAGTAGCAGTGTGACAGAAACCGTGCTACAGTTCTGCTGTGAGAAGTTTATTTCATCTTTTATTTGTCCTGAATCTCAAACCTTTTAATGTCAGTTTTCCATATCAGCGTTGAGTGACCTCAGGGCACAGTGATTGGCCTTTAGCCTAAAATTCTATATTCAGTTTAACAATACTAAAAATAGCTATAGTCATTTGAAGGCCTAAGTCTGTTTTATGATGGTGAAATAGACATCAGCTGGAGCCCACTAACATGTGAAATCATCCTTCTGATTCAGATTGATCACGAATTCTTGAGCGATAAATAAATGATTCAGAAACACCTGGGGCCAACTTGCAGAACATGGAATCACCAGACAAAAATACTGAGGAAAATCAGTGAATAAAAGGCGCATTACAATCTGCTCTCTCTCTCTCTCTCTCTCTCTCTCTCTCTCTCTCTCTCTCTCTCTCTCTCTCTCACGTGCACAAAAGAACAAACAATTATTTTGTATTCTGAGACTCATTTGGCAGATATTCCAAATCCTTTTATGATCCGGAGAAAATCAGATGGTCGTGAGAGAATGGAAACCGCAGCTGCTGATTGCAAAACCGATGCTTTTTTCAGCCATGAGCCCGGTGCGTAGGAACTGCACCTTCCCATTTGGAATGTAACCTAAAATATTTCCCTGCGTTCCATATCGAGAGAAAATTACCACGGTGGCATAAATTCGGAATAAGTTAGCGTTGCATGACAAGCAGAAAATTTCTCACCCTCCATATCACACTTAACGTTTGGAGAAATGAGGTTCTCGGTAAATGTGGATATTTTAATTGTGTCCGTGGGTTGAACCTAATGAATAAATTTCATATTTATTTAACCTAACTCAAATAGTGTCCTGAAAGAGCAAGACAAATGTAATGACAGCTATGCTTAATGGCAAAGTGTGTACAGGTCACATTAGTGAATACAAACTGTACTAATTTGAAATCAAACAAGTTTGCTCTGGAAAAAGTTGATGGAGACAGCTATTTTCAAAATAAGGCGTGATCCGACCTCCAGCTTACTCGGTGGGCTGGCAAAAATCTGCGGTCAATAACACGTTTTTTCACCAACGAAAATTCATAAAAATACGCTCTGTTTTATTGGAAATAATTTGTTCTGTACGGTTTAACATGCACATTATATATTTTTTACATTTTCATTCTAATAAATAAATCATAAATATCCTATCCTAAAATTTCGTATAATCAGTTTATCTTTCAGTGCTCTCGGTACAGATTTGTAGGAGCCGTGGCCCATGAAAGTAACCACGGCCCTGTGGTGGCCTATCCTATTGAGTTGCCTGATGTGCGATCATTGCCTACTTTAATCTTAAATAAAGCTAAGTTTAATCTTAAATAAAATAAAAACTATTGAGGCTAGAGGTCTGCAATTTGGTATATTTGATGATTTGATTGGTAGGTTGATGATCAACATACCAATTTGCAGCCCTCTAGCCTCAGTAGTCTTTAAAATCTGAGGGCGGACTGAAAGATTGCGGACGGACAGACAAAGCCGTTAACAGCACTAAGAAGAATTCATTTCAAAGCGTTCGATTAATATTTGAGCCTAAATATACTATATATTTATTATCTGTGCATATTTAAGTCAAATTATGCTATCAGTTATTACATTGTGGAGTTTACATTAACATAAGTTAAAAGTCACCCTCCCCCCACACCTATTAGAGAGAGAGAGAGAGAGAGAGAGAGAGAGAGAGAAGAGAGAGAGAGAGAGATTTTAATGAATTTCCAGCGAATATTCCAGGGTTTGTTTGTTCGCCCAACGACAACATTGATTTACTGCAGCGAAATGCAAATATTTGGCCCAAGTTGGAATCAAAAGGAGCAAAAAATTGAAGGATCACGATTTCCAACTCATAAATCAAAGGCTTAAAATCACAGAATGGAATCGAATGTTATACAAAGTGAACTGACGCCATGTGGATCAAAGAACTAATATAGATGGAAATATAAAACTATAAATTTGCCCCTAACCCCCACCCTCCCCAAAAAAACTAAAAACGGACTAAAATAGGGGGAAATAAAACAATAATTTTGCCAAAAAAAGTTAAATAGTTTCAAAAATAATAAAAACGAACTAATATAGACGGGAAAAAACAATTTTGCATAAAAAAGTGAAATATTTTCAGAACTAACTAAAAAACGAAAAAAAAAGAGGGAAATATTTTCAAATTTAATAAAAACGATCTAATAGATGATTTTTTTTTCACAAAAAAATGTAAAATATTTTCAAGACTAATAAAAACGAACTAATATAGACGAAAAAAAAAAAAATTTGCGCAAAAAAAAAAAATTAAAATTTTTCAAAACTAAAAAAGCGAAATAATATAGACGGAAAGAACAAATTTTGCACAAAAAATCTAAAATATTTTCGAAACTAATAAAAACGAACTAATATAGACGGTAAAATAAAACTATAAATTTACCAAAAAAAAAAAATTCTTTGATATTTTCAAAACTAATAAAAACGAACTAATTTAGGTGGAAATAAAACAATAATTTTGCAGAAAAAATGTGAAATATTTTCAAAACTAATAAAAACAATCAAGTAAAACTTAAGTACGTCTGGATTCCTCACCTTCTACTATTTCATTTTAGAATATTTGTTTCAGTGGGCATTTGCCAAGCCTGGATGGCAAACCCTCAAGTAATAAATTCGTTATTTAGTAAAAAAAAAAAAAAAAAAAAAAAGTTTCCATCAAATTCCAATGTTCCCCAAAATAATGTTTCGCCTTTCATATGTTTAGAATGTCCCAGGATGTTGAGGGAGGAACAAGATTTTCCTCATTGTTAAATTTCTTGAGTACAATAGTGCTAACCGAATCGCTCTTATATGGATAAGGCTTACAACTTCGTCTATAGAACCTTGTCAGTACCTAATATTTTTTTTATCAACCGAAAACTTACAGATATTCAACAATATATTAAATGCCACCTACTCAGGGCAAAGTACGCAAAGAGAGATTTTTTGATGAACGAGGAATTTACTGAGCTTTGGAGGTAGTCGGTTTTTCGTTTATGGAGTTCGCTACTATTTTATTTAGTCTCGTGGGTCGTATTTCACAATTGTAATTGTGTGAGAAGTTGAAAAATTCCGCAATGAGGAAAGAAGTATATAAATTAATCAGTTAAAAGAAGCAGGGAGAGAGAGAGAGAGAGAGAGAGAGAAGAGAGAGAAGGAGAGAGAGAGAGAGAGGAGAGAGAGAGAGAGATCAAAGCATAAATTGATTAGCATCCACTGGCCTCCACTTATTCATAAGAATATTTTGGGGTGCATATTTAAGTAATGTGACGAATATGAATTATGATAATACGAGGACATTTAACACTTTTTAGACACTTCCCAGGAACAAAAACTGAAAATTTTTGAATGGTTTGTGGTATTATCACCTAACAAAATAATTATGGTAGCAGTTGATAAACAGAACTTTTCTGTTACATCTCTCTCTCTCTCTCTCTCCTCTCCTCTCTCTCTCTCTCTCCCCGTTAGTTTATCTATCTATCTATCTATCTATCTATCTATCTATCTATCTATCTATATATATATATATATATATATATATATTATAATATATATATATATATATATATACATGTCTATATATATATATGGTAGCGTTGCAATCGTCTGGTTTAATATAATATTAAATAATAATGATAATATCAAGAACACCACGGGGTGACATAGCAAAGTCTAAATCGACTCCGGATGTTCTTGTTAACATCTCAAATTATTTATCATTAATAGCGTCATTTCAGTACGAGGCAAATGAGTTTTCGTCATTTCACCGTTAATCGCCAATGATAGGGGTTAATGAGGTCATGCAATTTAGATTCAGGCCCATTAAGGGTCGCTTGTGCCATCAAATATTTTCCAGTAATTACACTAAACTCTTGTTTTAATAACAATGTCTGGGGTCTCATTTGCCTTCCTTACAATACATTATGATTATCATACATCTCTCATACAGTTTCTGTATTCATGAGCTTCGTATTCATGCATTCTCAAAATACATACACTCCTGCTGCTTCATAATTAACGCTTCGCATATATCTGCGTTCTCATATTTTCTTATTTCACGTACTTATATATTTGTTTAGTTTTTATTTCCTTATTGATTTCAAGTTTTGTTGAAATAATTAAGGAAATGAAGCATAATATAGGGTGTTATGTGTGTGAGTGTGTATGTGTGTGTGTGTGTGTGTGTTTGTATTTATTGTGCCCATGAACAGCTACCCAACGCGGTCGCCCTACCCCACCCCCTCGCAGGACAATGTACCAACGGGCGTGTTATGACTCGGCTTCGAATTCCCTGTCGATAGTCGCACGCCCTTTGTTATACCGCGGGAAACCGTCGACTACCTAACATCTGGCAATATACATTTTTTGAAGCTCCAAAAACCTGAATCTAGAGTATATAGATCTAGATAGCTGCTGCTTGAAAGAATTGAAAATTGGAAAGCAACGTCCTGGAAATCGACTCCGTGATATATATATATATATATATATATATATATATATATATATATATATATATATATATATAGTGAGTTTGTGTGTGTACGTATGTGCGTGCGTGGTTATGTGTTTGTAAACTATCACTGAGCTCTAGTCGCTAGATGCACGCAAAAAACTATAAGAACAGTGAAACTATTACTTCTTAGAGATTGGCATCAGCGGAGAGAGAGAGAGAGAGAGAGAGAGAGAGAGAGTTTGTCGTTCTCCAAAGTAGTATGCCCATTCTGAAACTTAAACCTCTTGAATTGGACTATTGCCATGTCATCTACGTAGTAGATTCCGAGTTTGCAACATTCACGACTAAAGTATACAGGGTGTCCATAAAGTCCCAGTACCATTCTGATCAATAAATACTTGTAATGGTACTGAGACTTTATGGACATCCTGTATGTTAATGCTTGATGTTTTAATCCTTAGCGGGTACCTTCTTTATGAACTTATTTATATTAACTTTCACTCCTCGCTTGCTTTGGTTGGGATAAGTTTAATTAATAAAAGCCAGTTTTCTAAATAAGGCGGGATTTAAATACAATACCAATATTATTTTTCCCGTGTAGTATAACTGTAATATAATTGTAGCAAAGTATAGGACCTGAAACATTAAAACTGAATGCAAGTGAACTTACTAAAATTAGCTTACCACTTGAACAGTATTTTGACTGATGTACGAAATCGACATCCCTTGACTGCGGCAATACTTTATTTCCTAAAATCTCCTTATCAAGTGCGAAGCTTTGTTACTTACATGTTTGTTACTTACATGGTTTCGTATGCAGTTCCTGTCTCTCTACCCGAGGAAGGGTTTCCGAGCGTCAATGCGATGAATAGAACGTCGGTAAACAAACAAACAAAAGAATAAACAATGACGCTTTTAGAATGTGTTTGCTGTAGAGCGGCAGTCGTTCTAGAGTCACTGATGCTTGAAGTTTTTGAATTTTCTGGTTGGAGAAATAGTTGAAGTCTTAGACAATAAAGAGAGAGAGGGAAAATGCAGTAGAACAGACAACTTGCCAGATGTTGAGTTCGCTTTTGATTTGCGTGGATGAGGAAACTATCTCTATACCGTACGGGTGAGGTAGGGAATAACATAAAAATTCTCTCTGTCTGTCTGTCTGTCTGTCTGTCTGTCTGTCTCTCTTTCTCTCTCTCTCTCTCACTTTTTATATATATATATACATTATATATATATATATATATATGAATATATATATATATATATATATATATATATATATATATATATATATATATATATTATATATATATATATATATATATATTCGCTTAACATTCATTACAAATTTCTTCAACATCAAGTTCACCCATCCTTGGAATAAACACCAAAAGGGGAATATATGGGTGATTAGCCATCCGTCACCAGGTCCAATTGCGTTGTCAAATCACGAGGAAATAATAATCTCCCTGGACATTTAGTTTTTAATTCATTTTAATATTCTACTAAAAGTAAGTGAAAATATCATTTGAATTATCCCTAATGCCACTTTCCCATCAAATGAGAATACGATAGATGATATAGGGAACGTTGAATTATTGCGTTTCAATATATTTACAAAGGAAAGTTGGTTGATATTTTCTCTCCTTCTTAAATATTCACAAAGAAAAGTTGTTTCGGTATTTTTAACTATTGCTTAAATATATATAAAGGAAAGTCGGTATTTTCTCTCTTCCTTAAATACTTACAAAGGAAAGTTAGTATTTTCTCTTTTGGTTAAATATTTACAAAGGAAAGTCAGTATTTTCCCTCTTGGTTAAATATTTACAAAAAGAAAGTCTGTATTTTCTCTTTTGCTTAAATAATTACAAAGGAAAGTCAGTATTTTCTCTCTTGCTTATTTAGAAAGGAAAATTAGTCAGTATTCTCTCTCTTGCTTAAATATTTACAAAGGAAAGTCGGTATTTTTTCTCTTGCTTAAATATTTGCAAAGGAAAGTCAGTATTTTCTCTCTTGCTTATTTAGAAAGGAAAATTAGTCAGTATTTTCTCTCTTGCTTAAATATTTACAAATGAAAGTTAGTATTTTATCTCTTGCTTATTTAGAAAGGAAAATTATTTAGTTTTCTCTCTCTTGATTAAATATTTACATTGGAAAGTCAGTATTTTCTCTCTTGCTTATTTAGAAAGGAATATTAGTCAGTATTCTCTCTCTTGCTTAAATATTTACAAAGGAAAGTTAGTATTTTATCTCTTGCTTATTTAGAAAGGAAAATTAGTCTGTTTTCTCTCTCTTGCTTAAATATTTACAAAGGAAAGTCAGTATTTTATCTCTTGCTTATTTAGAAAGGAAAATTAGTCTGTATTCTCTCTCTTGCTTAAATATTTACAAAGGAAAGTCAGTATTTTCTCTCTTGCTTATTTAGAAAGGAAAAGTAGTCAGTATTCTCTCTCTTGCTTAAATATTTACAAAGGAAAGTCAGTATTTTCTCTCTTGCTTATTTAGAAAGGAAAAGTAGTCAGTATGCTCTCTCTTCCTTAAATATTTACAAAGGAAAGTCGATGTTTTATCTCTTGCTTATTTAGAAAGGAAATTAGTCAGTATTTTCTCTCTTGCTTAAATATTTACAAAGGAAAGTCAGTATTTTCTCTCTTGCTTATTTAAAAAGGAAAATTAGTCAGTGTTCTCTCTCTTGCTTAAACATTTAAAAAGAAAAGTAGGATTTTCTCTCTTGCTTATTTAGAAAGGAAAATTAGTCAGTATTCTCTCTCTCTTGCTTAAATATTTACGGAGAGTCAGTATTTTTTCTCTTGCCTAATTTTCTTCAAAGGAAGCATCCTAGCTCGTAAGAAGGACAGCCTCGCCCTAGGTATCTAACGTCCAGAAGGAAGTGTCCAGCCATTTCCTTGATGATGTCCCCGGGTTTACGTGGTCTTACCTTTAAGGCGACTGCTTGGCCGATGCCGTAATAGCTACATGTGTTAGTTACAGCGCCACCTGGAATTTTTTATCCTTCAACCATTTCGTTTCCAAGTGCTTCGTTTCGTCCTGCTTTCTCTCTGATGAGGAATAGTAAATGTCAGCATTTCAGTTAGCAGGAATAGCTTTCTTTTGCCTTGAAGCGCTGGACTTTATCGCCATTTGAAGGCTTATAATAGTCTGGTTCAAATTCAGCAGCTCTCGAATAGCCTGAAGAATGAATAGCGTCCATTCAGACCTGATTTTTGTCTTTCTGTTGAAGCAAAGCTAGGAAAAACTGAAATAAAAAAATTCTCACGAGAGTTCTCACAGGCAGGATGTATGTTCCACCTCTCCTGAGAGATGCTTATGGAAGACGTATGCCTCAGGAGAGGTGGATAACAGCCAGCCTATGAGGACTCTCTAGGGAGACTGAGAGTTTCCAGCCCTGTGGCTGGCTTATCAACATCCAATCAGGAGCGTCGTATGGGACTGGCCTAGACATCAGATGCACGGTTGATGCGAATATACCATAGTATTCGCAATAAGGACGGAAATCAGTCATAGAATAATTCCTGATTATCTCTCCGACAGTCATTCTTCACTGTATATTAGCCGTGACCTTTGACACCAACCATCCAAGGCAAAAGACGAAGAAGGAATAGCAAAACCTGACGTCCCAAACAAAAAGTCAGTTATGCCAAATACAGAGGGGAAGCCGTGGTGTGATTGTTCAAAGAGGGAAATAGCCTTTTGATAAGTAATGACTCCAGAATAGTTAGATGACTTTTTGTTTGGGACGTCAGGTTTTGCTATTCCTTCTTCGTCTTTTGCCTTGGATGATTGGTGTCTTAGTTCTCTCTCTCTTTTTACAGTGTTTTAACGTATTTTTTTAAACTTTTAACTTCTGCTTTTCTTTTTAAACCATTAATTTTTAATTACCTTGTAATTTTGTGAATTCCTTTTTATAATGTATTTACTTTTATTGTTCACAGACTGATGATGCACAGAGAATTGTGTGCGAAACGTTTTTAATAAACTATGGCATTCTACTAATGTATCATGGTACCCCCCTGAAGTAGTTGTTATCTTCGCCGACTGGAGACTATATATATATATATATATATATATATATATATATATATGTATATATATATATATATATATATATATATATATGGAGAGAGAGAGAGAGAGAGAGAGAACAATTATCATACTCCATTCCCTTTGCATAGAACCACTTAAGGTACCTTGAGGCTGACCACCATTATTTTTTTTAAATAAACCGTTCAGAATTGACCAGTTATTCATATGATTCAAAGCTTAACACGGAGGAAATTGCTAAAAATAAATTAACTCTGCAGTAAATGAGATGATTGCTCAAATGTAGCATTTTATCTGAAAACGGGAATAGTCTGTAATGCATAACATGATATTTTGCTAACACCGGAACATATAGTATACAGGACAAATTAAAAATAATTAGATAAAATTAAATTTATAAAGTATCCTGGAATTCCTCGTTGTTCAGCGGTTTGATGGCACGCCTAATTAGATCTGCAAATTTTAGTGGCGCAGGTAACAAAGTCATTTTAACCTTTAGTGGAATTGTTAATTAAAACAAGATTTTCTAAATTTGGAACCGTAATACACTGCCTGTGTAAATTTCAATCTGCACATACACACACACACGTTCACACGCATTAAATAAAAGAGTTATGAGCCAAATTCCACATAATCTTACACAGTTCTATAAACGGATTGTCAGCAGATGTACACATGAGAACAACTATCTATAGAGAGAGAGAGAGAGAGAGAGAGAGAGAGAGAGAGAGAGAGAGAGAGAGAATAGATCTCGCATCCCAGGCCAAATGAAATTCCTAGACACTTTGAGGAATTTGTTGCATAACGTGGGTCGTTAGGACCAAAATTAATTTCATTAAAAGCCATAAAGATATTAATTATGCTGTTCTAAAACGTGAGGATTTTTCACTTTCTCTGAGCACAAATTACAGAGTAGTAGTACGATACAGATTTACTGGATTGACTTAGAAATTAAAAAATAAAACTTGATAAAGAATGTTAGTTAAAATATTCTCCTGGTGCAGAGTAACCTGTGAAGAATTAATATCTTTACGAATGTTTAATCAATTTCTTGTTATCCGATGATTTGGGCGTTTAGAAATGGGTATTAGGTGGCTAAGTAGTGAAGGGCGCCCACTTTATTCCGTATATGTGATGGCCTTCAGAGGGGCAGTAGTTGATGATGTTAAATACTTGTCTGTCACCCATCCAGGTACCGACCAGACCCTTCGTTGCTAAACCTCGCTGATTAGAATCACAGTGACCTAGCACAGCAAGGTTTGGTTCCGTAAGAGAAAAATTCACAGCTATAAAATATTTTCGAATAAGCTGAGATGGAAACAATTCTAAATTGCAAAGGTGCTTGATTAATGTTTTTTTCTTCCCGGGCTAGATCACGGATTAACAATGATCTATTGACTTTGCACTTACTCGGGGAGTAAGCCTTCGTTGTTGTTGTTGCTGGGGGGCGGGGGATTTAGGATATGCCTAAAAAGGTCTGAAAAAGGTGTTTCGCGTTGAGTTAAAGATACAGGAATTTTAGGATATGATAGTTATGATTTATTTATTAGAATGAAAATGTAAAAAATAAATAATGCGCATGTTAAACAGTACAGAACAATTATTACTAATAGAACATAGCATATTCATTTTAATTTTTGTTGGTGAGATAACATGCTATTTGACCTTAGATTTTAGCACGCACTCCGAATAGGCTGGAGGTCGGATCACACCTTGTTATTTTCCATGTACCGAAATTATCTTCCTTTCATCCCATATGAAAAAAGTTTTCGAAAATATTCCCCTGTTAATTGTTGAACCAACGATGCTGTAATTATCTGCTGTCGAAGTATAGTGCTTAGGCAAAGAGAAATATCATATTCCATTTTGACCAAATTTTATCTGTATGCACAAACTAGAGCATGATGGAAGCGGCGCTTTTATAGTCTCAGTTTGCATAACGTAATGGATTCAATTTCGTTATAGTGCAATATCTAATACATTCTTTTTTCTCGTAACCTTTAATTTCATTAGCATTATTCGTGCAAAATCTTTTTGGGCAAGCCTATTCAACACTTAGAGAGAGAGAGAGAGAGAGAGAGAGAGAGAGAGAGAGAGAGGAGGTATTTTTGGGAGTGGTGAATTAAAAAAACTCTCATCGTAGTTGAAAGCAGCGTTCGAAGCTCTCCGAAATTCCTTAAAAAGATGCGACCTTATATTATCTTATTCTGAATATGAACCCTATTCATATGGCCAATAAACGTCATAATCATAAACATTGCCGGCTTTAGAAACAAACCCGGCAGAACGGCATATATATCACTTAAGAAAAATAAGAATAATAAGAATAATATACTTATAAATTACTAGAAAACTATAATAATACGAATTTCAAATATCTGAGCCCTTGTATAATCCTTTAAAACCCTAATCTATAAGCCAGCCCCTTATCTCTAGAAACACTCGCCCTTCTTAACATAGGACAAAGGGACTTATAATTATTCTTCCCCCTCCTGCAGTCTATATATTTTTTTTATTATGATTTTCCTTTTGACGTTTATAGAGTCTTATCCTTCCCTTTGTTTAACTAAAGCTACGTTGACTCATGGAGTAAAAGACACTGGATTGCTTTCTGACAAGTGTTTGCTCTGTCACTCCATCTTCTCCTCTTAATTAAGGGAATTCGTCCTGGAATTTTCCAGACTACTATGAATTACCTTTTTTTTTTTTTTTGGGGGGGGGGGGGGTTTTTTTTTTTTTTTTTACTTGAGCTCCCCTTGCTATTTAACGGTGTTTAGAAGAACTATTACAGATATTTCCTTATGATAGGAATAAGGAGAAGAAACAGGCGCTTGTAATAATAAAAAATAATTTTGCTCAATATATAGATAGAGTAGGTAGACAGTTGTAAGAGAATCTTTTCGAAAATGCACCAATTTGTTTTTCCGTCTTGTCTTATTTTATTATTTTGTTGCATGTTATCATTTTTTTCCTTTTTTTTTCATTTGTTATTCAACCTTTCTTCGTAAAATGAAGTTCGTGGGATGAGGTTAATTTTGATTTCGTCACTGCTGGTGGAAAAAGTCCAAATGAAATATCGTCTCGGGTAGATCTTTGTTTTAAAATTTTCTTTTCATTTTATTATTGTAGTCATTTTCAGTATCTCTACTATTTACTTCACTGAACTCAATTGTTGAAAAAAGGGTATACATTAATCATTTTGAAAGGTTCGAAGATGTAATAATAGATTCAGCCAGTACATGGCTGGCTTAAAAAGAGAGAGAGAGAGAGAGAGAGAGAGAGAGAGAGAGAGAGAGAGAGAGAGAGAGAGATAGCAGGTGTTTACGACAGCTCGCATCCCTGTACGACTCTGTCTCCTGGGTTGGGTTGTTGACGTCTTACTTGATTCATCTGCATAATTTCAGCTGACATGTCTCGAATTCCCTCGGTCTTCATCATTTCCAGTCTGTTGCAACTTCCAGGCAAATATTCTTCGTCAATTATTCCAGAGACGACCACGTCATATCTCGCTGATAAGGTCGGTTTTCGATATAAGAATATTTGCTCTTATTTTTATCTTTTTATAAGTGAAGCCCTCCTGCGTTTGATATGCTTTCTTTTATAGTTTTATAGAAATGAACGGTGTACTCCAAACGTTGATGAAATGGTATATTGTAGTTTTATTAATAAATTTGACTTCTGCGAGCTTTCATTTTTCGACAAACTGTTATAGAATGACCTGGCGTACGTCACATTGGTCCAATACATTTTTTTTCACACGAAACTGAAACTGTTCATGAAGTTTCTACTCAATTTCTATAAAAAATTCCTTGTCTAATATAAAACGAATTCATTCGTCACTGCCTCCTAACTGCTAACTAAGTCGTTATTATCCTCTTATTGCTCATCTTATATATTTTCGTATGATTTTCCATACGAGAAAATTTGCCTAGAAGCCTCAATATGATATTGACTTTCTTCCAAAACATTGTGCCTTTCTTCTTCTTCTTCTTATTCTTCTTCCCTATATTGACTGTGAAGACAAATCAGGAATTACTGAATGACGATCATCGAAGTACCCAATCTTCCAGATTAAAAGAATCAGCTCTGTTGCGAAACTTCTTCCAGAGTTACAACAAAGCCCCGTCTAACGGAAGGCTAAACAAAGCGTTCAAGACGGCGAAAATATGTTTTCTATCTCCGAGGCTGTTTTTAATTACAAACACGGATTCTGTTTTCGTTGCGTTTGCTTCATCATTCCTCTCCTATTGTGAGCGCGAGGAGGAAATCACTATCACCTGTGTGCGCGCTCAGGTGGAAACCAAGTTGCTTATTCATATACGTATATTTTTCAACCTGCTTTTCTGTGTGTGTATCTCTTATTTCCTGTCGTGATTTCGACCTTGTTTTACGTTACGATAAATTATTCTAAACGTTA
>NC_087204.1:6652663-6677663 GCF_015104395.2 Macrobrachium nipponense
TTTGTGATTTCCACATAAGGCTTCATAACACTTCACAATTTTTTCTTCACCTTAACCTTAATTGAAAAGACACACACTAGATCCTATATTTACTCATTCTTTCATCCTCTCTCTCTCTCTCTCTCTCGTAGCTTTTTAGATATTTATCACGAGCTGCTGAATATATCACGCTAATGATCAGAGTCTCAGACATAATCGAGTTCCCGTCAGTTTTCGTCACCCTCAGGGCGTCCTCTTGTGCATAGGACTCGCGCTCCTCCACAGATGCCAAAGATTAGTCTTTTAGTCTGGATATCAGTTCATCTGGCGTCTATAGTAGATTCACTTCATCCGTGCATATGATGTCTAAGCCAGTCCCTCACGACGCTCCTGATTGGCTGTTGATAAGCTAATCACAGGGCTGGAAACTCTGTCTCTCTCGAGAGAGTTCACATAGGCAGGACGTATGTTCCTCCTCTCCTGAGGGCTACATCTTTCATAAGTATCCCTCAGGAGAAGTGGAACAAACATCCTACCTATGTGAACTCTCTCGAGAGACTGAGTTTCCAGCCCTGTCAGGAGCGTCGCTAGGGACTGGCCTAGACGTCAGATGTACGGGTGATGTGAATCTTCTATAGCAATAATATCATATCAATTCGACGAAGGCAAGAGACCATGAAACAAGCCAGTGTAACACTGGAATATATAATCCAGCTCCATTAAGGTAAAAGGTAGAAAACAAAGCATTGATGTTCCTATCGGACGAGTTCATTGCCTTTTAGACAAGGTTTTTCCTTACCAGGAAAAGTCTTCCGGGATTTAACTAAGCGTCGGTGTCAAGCGTTGCATTTTATCTTCTCTCGTCTGTAGTAGTCTGAGCGTTACCACTTTGGAGTAGTACACTTTATGTATTTTTGTCCTTTTTTGTTTCTTACTTCACGCGCCAACTAACGTCCGAATTGGTTTTGGCTTGTGTTGTTCGAATTTCAGTTTTAAAAGGCGACCGTTGCAACTTGTCGAAATACAAACTTCATTCTCGTATTATGGAAAATTCTAAAATTATAACACGTACACACAAATAACCAGTCTCACGAAAACGAACCTTAATTAGCAATGGGTAATCGGTAAGCCACATCCTTATAAAATACCATTATAAGACAATATTCATATTATTAACTAGTCAAAATATTAATGATAAACTATGAAAGTCCATTTGCCTTGTATCGAAGTGGTAATCAGTGGAAAATCTTTCCACGGCAAGTTACAATAATATCAGCACATTTAATGAAGTTTAAAGTATTTAATTTCTCTTTCCCAACCCCCCAACCCCTTTTTTTCGATTGATCACGTATGCTACAACGACACTAATAACCTACGTATCTTCCTCAGGTGATCAGACATCCCTTGCAACAATTTCATAACATGCAGTCCACTCAGGCTGTTACAATACTATTCAGAACTACTTCATGTTCTGAATAACAGCATTACATCAAGGATGAGATGAGAGAATCTGTTCTCCATCTTTTCAGAGTAAACCAACAACAGGAAGTCTCTATCGCTGTCAGATAAGATTGCTCTCTACACATACTTCTCACATGCAGTTACTTCTTTTTTTCTTTATATATTACGTGAGGTTTCTCTCCCTATTGAAAATGTAATAGAACTCCAAGGCTCCATACTTGGAACCCCGATATGAAAAAGAGGAACCGTGGCGGGACTGATAAATTATTAACACAAAAGAGGGAGGACTCTAACTGTAGCCCATTTTTGTTAGATGGTGCTTCGTGGGGCGGAGGGGTGAGGGGGGAATCGGATTCTTGCTCAAAACACAAGATACTGAGCAAGAACTGATAAGTATTTTAAAATAGGCAACGATGATATGTTTTTAATATATATATATATATATATATATATATATATATATATATATACGTATATATATATATATATATATATATATATATATATATATATATATATATATATATATATTTATATACATATATAAACATATATATATATATATATATATATATAATATATATATATATATATATATATATATATATATATATATATATATATATATATATATATATATCTATATATATATATATATCTGTGTGTTGGGTTTTGTATATGTGTGAACAAATGCAAGCATTAAGACATTTAAACGAACGTGCACACATGCTCGCACATGTATATATAAATAACTTTGGAGAGAGAGAGAGAGAGAGAGAGAGAGAGAGAGAGAGAGAGAGAGAGGAACTTTACAACAGGCCGTGAGGGGGGAGGGGCAGATGCCCCAGTATATCCGGTGTCAGAACTAGAATATGAGATTGTGGGGAAAGACACGAACGCCCATTTTTCGTAGCTGAAAACAATCTTAACCTACTCGGCTTTATGGCATCGCTGTTCCATAAAGCAAGAATATTCCCAGAGAGTGACCCTAAAAGGAGACTGCAAATCAGACGCATTTTACTTTATCAGAAAATCTAATACTGAATCGGTATATCTGCATTCAAATAATCCAAATTCTGAGAAGATATTTTTATTAAAGTTTTAATTAAGGAAGGAAATAACTATAAAAGACATTTGGATTCTTTGATAGAAATGTCTTATAAGCTGTGTGAGCATCATTAGGTAGGAAATGCTAGCTATTAATTTCATTTCATCATTAAAAAAATGTTTTTAGAAAAACGGCTGCTTGCAGGACTTAATAACTTCAATAAGAACACACACAAAAGAACACCAACAATAAACGTAAAGTTATATAAATAATAAATCATGAAAGTAACTTATTTTCGTCCAACACAAAGTAAGCTATAACAATAGGTTGACGTATAAGCAATGTTGCAAGAGAGAGAGAGAGAGAGAGAGAGAGAGAGAGAGAGAGAGAGAGAGAGAGAGAGATTTATATATAGGAGCATTAATTCGTTACTCTTTTTTAGAAATGCAGGTGAACTTTTTTTTTCTTTTAAACAGACATGCATTATACCACACTCCAACCTAATTTTTATTGTGACTGGGTCAAAAGTGCTATTTAATCCTCTGATATTATCTAATTCTTAAACATTATATGAACGTTTTAAGTAAAAGTGAGATGATCTACATTAAAACCAGTCTGTGGAATTCACAGATTAGTAGTGACATCGGTATATACCTTTCATGTCATGAAGTCTGTGGAATTCACTAAATAGTACTGACGTCAGTGTATACGATGTTAAGGTAAAGTGGATGAGGTTTATTCACACGTACGTGCGTTTAAGCTTTATGTGTTGGGGCGCCTTAACCGGCGCGAGTTCAGGAATTCAATTTACCCGGCAGTTACCGAGGGAGAAATTAGGTTGCTGGGAGCTATTACCATCACCTGTCGCTGTTCTAAATGCTGTTGGTTGTTGCCGAGCTAACGAAGTCTTTAGGCTCGTCCCAGTAGTTGCGTACAGTGCGGGTATCGTCACCAAAATGAATGCCACGAGTATATATATCATGCAAGAATACTACTGAAAGTACCTCCGATATTTTCTTACAAGATTCGAAATCAATCGAGGTATACTAAATTAGACAAATGGATCATAAAAGAGACTGCAGAAATTCTAATGGATTGTCCATTGTCGGTTCTAAAAAAAATTCTTTAAAAAATGTTTTCTGCATTAATTTTCTTATGCGACAGATGACTTTAAGCATTATTGAATGCAATATTATATTATTATTATTATTATTATTATTATTATTTATTATTATTATTATTATTATTATATTATTATTATAGTGGCTTTTTCCTAACGACAGTATTATTTATGGACAGATATTGACACATTTAAGAATAATGTAAATAAATTTTAACATTTTATTGTATTTTAACAGTAAATAAAAATATCGGCACTTTTTTCATTAGTCAACATTTATTTTACATATTACACAAACATATATATGGCATATCATACATACATACATACACACACACACACACACACACACACACACATATATATATATATATATATATATATATATATATATATATATATATATATATATACATTTATATATATATATATATATATATATATATATATATATATATATATATATATATATATATATATATAATACGTATATATACGTATATTTATATATATTTCATATTTTCCTTTTTCAATTTGTGGCTTGACCCCAGAAGTTATTGCAAATTAACTAAGCAGAACCACATAAACATAAGGTTAAAAATATAATATTTAGCGAGAGAGAGAGAGAGAGAGAGAGAGAGAGAGAGAGAAGAGAGAGAGAGAGAGAGAGAGAGATTCCTTGCTAATGATTCTTAGCTTTTTTCTCTCTCTCTCTTCGAGAATTGAGAAACCAATTCTCATTAGTTATAACGTTGCAAAAGAGCATAGTATTATAACATAAATCATAAATCTACTCGAATCTGCTAAACGCAGCAAAGAAATGAGGGTTGCGCGCGCTTGTGTGTATGTAATTGTTCCGTCATACACACCTGCTGAGGTATGCAAGACATGTTATTTAAGGATGCTCATATAATTACGACCCTAGGATGGATTTACCCTTTGTGTCAGAATAAATGGTATCAATTAAGTATACATACACCACATTATATATATATATATATATATATATATTATATATATATATATATATATATATATATATATATATATATGTGTGTGTGTGTGTGTGTGTGTGTGTGTGTGTGTGTGTGTGTGTATGTGTATAATTTTTCTTTCTGTCCCACCTTTTGAACTTGGAATAAGGTTTTGTTAATATTTCCGTTAAAGCTAAACATTTACTCATACGTGATACATTAGACTTATAGAGAGAGAGAGAGAGAGAGAGAGGAGAGAGAGAGAGAGAGAGAGAGAAGAGAGAGAGGAGAGAGGGTCCATTGAATACGAAATCATCTCAACTCTGGAACGCATACAAAAGTTTGGTGTTAGCGAATGTACTTGTTTGCAGAGTTAGCGATGATTTGGCGACACAGCTGCGTGTAATATTTACATGAAGATGTGAATTCAAGTAATAAAGTAATAAATATTTATTAATTGTTAAAAGGCCCGAATTATGGTACTTGTAACCTTGGAGAACTAAATCGAATGACTTATTAGAAGTTTTTGTTACTTGAAAATATATTGAAAAATTTCTAAACTAAAAGAAATGGAAGCTTTATATTTATGTGAGAATTGTCCCTCAAAATTATATGTACATTCATGCAGACACGGAACCCAAATCACAGAACATTAAAAAAAGGACCCAATTAACTTGATATTTGCCTATTCCGTTGAATTTTTACTTCCCTGACTGTAAGCTACTTTTGTCCCAAATCTTTATTTAATTGTTCTTCCATCATTTTTTTCTGCCAATCTTAATAGCATTCAATTAGTAAGGTTTTTCCTTCCCTTTCAAACTGCCATCTCTCTCTCTCTCTCTCTCTCTCTCTCTCTCTCTCTCCAAGTCTTTGATTACCTCTCGAACATGACTAGATTTTTAAAAGTTTCGAATCGCTTCCAATGTTCGTTTCCCCCAAATTTCACCGACTTTTTACCAAGTCACTAATAGCATACCTGTTAATTTTTCTGCACAGCTACTTTTACATCTCGCTGGCTATTAATTAGTTCAATTTTTACCAACTGGTTCAGCTTTCATAGTCTATGACGAGATAAAAAAAAGAAGCCTGGTTTGTGCCATAATGAAGTATATTCAAAGTACGGTTACGGTTTTACGTAAGCCTTTTTGTAATTGATTTCTGTTTTAGTTGTCTGAAAACAATTTTTTTGACGGCTTTGTCTGTCCGTCCGCACTTTTTTTCTGTCCGCCCTCAGATCTTTAAAACTACCGAGGTTAGAGGGCTGCAAATTGGAACGCTGATCGTCCACCCTCCAATCATCAAACACCAAATTGCAACCATCTAGCCTCAGTAGTCTTTATTATATTTAAGGTCGTGATTAACGTTTTATTAGATTGGCCTTTATTATACGATGCATAGAAAACTCGATTACGCTCTTGTTTATTTTAGTTAACTGGTCGATTTTATGAAACTAATCTTTGCTGTTACCCGGGATTAAGAGAAATTTATCGAAATGATTGGAAAGGATTCCTCAGTTTACAGTAGCATGGCTTTAACTCTGTTTTATATTGACTAAGTACAAATAACACTGATATTACTACTTTCTCCTAGCGTGAAAGAATCGACGTAAAGAATTTCAATCATAGGAAATAATACTCACTTTATATTCTGACCTAGGTCTTATTATATTAATATACCTTGTATACCTTGGCGCTGGAAAAATATTATGGTAGAAGCCAGCTTGGTGTTTATTTACACGTCCCATTCTGTTCCAATTCCTTTTGGAAGGGCGGAAAATGGAGAGTATTAAGACTGAGTAATTACGTCAACTCTTACAGAAAATTTTGTTAATTTTACGAATATAGCACCAAAAAGACAAGATAGAGGCACCGACCTTGAGCGAGAGAACGATGCTCTAGCTGTGAGAGTGGCGAGCACAGAGTCGCTGGAGGCTGTGATGAGTGTTCGGAAGGGAAAGGATGAAGAGGCATTCCTGCCTCTCGAGGGATGAAGGTTATTGCACGAATAGCGAAAAACAGAAGCAAGTAAGTTCGAATGCTTCATATTAAGCTGGCGTTATGCCAGCACGGTTTCTTGCTCATCTCTAGAGCAGCCGTCATTTCTGGACGTGCAGTTGAGATTAATGATATGAACGTGATTACTTTTTTTTTTTTTTTTAGACTTATGGATGTGCTGCTGAAAATAGTGTGGGTGCGGTTACAAACCTCTTCGAGCAATAAGGCACCGGTCAGTAGTAGAGGAACTGCAACATTAATAAGTCCTGAAGAGTACGAGTATTTATTAATTAAAAGAGAGAAAGAGCGGGCCAATGATAAAACTTACGGACATTTTATGCCGCATTTCATTTACGCCTTGTGCTCAGAGTAATAGAAATGCGGAAAGGAAAGCCCGTAGGGTTTTATCATTGGTAATCTTCTCAGACACGAAGATATGCTATTCGGTCGTATTCCACATAGGAATACATCCTATATATAGACGAGATCGTGCATATGCACAAAAGCGTTGCCTACACACGCATGGCGCTATATCCATTCCAACTTGCATTCATTAGGCAAAGCCGGCCCTTTACAGGGAAGACCATATAAACAATGAAGGCCACGAAGGGCCTCCCTGTGATATTGCTTAATCAATCCTGTCTTCCTATTCACGGAAGCCCAACGCAGCTTCTTCTATTGAAGTGAAGCAGATCAGCGTCTGTAATCTTCGAGTTCTGATTGCAGTCATTCAGGTTTAATTCTGTTGCACATTTTCCATTTACGAGGCGAAAGTAATCGTCTCAGTGAAAAAAAAAAGATTTAGAATGCTATACATAAGGGAGAACGTGAGCTCTCTCTCTCTCTCTCTCTCTCTCTCTGAGTTCTAATCATGTACAGAAACTTTCATTGAAAAATGAAACCTCATTAAGTTACTGCATCTTATTAAACATGAATATCCCATTTCATTATTTTATTATGATAACAATTTCCTTAATATAAATCTGGTTTTATTCCTCATTAGTTTAACTTGGCAATTTCGCTGAACGTGACTCGATTATGACTTCGACAAAGGCCAAACGAAACAGAAGGGATATCAATGAAATCATTCAAACTTTAAAAAAAAAAATATATTATTTTGTAATGAGTTTTGAAGGGATGCTATTTGCTTTTAGTCACGACGGTAACCTTGCCTCATATCGTCCATTGCGAAGATGGTCTAAATTCACAGGAATAATCATTTTCAAACGATTTAAAACGCATAACACTAACAAGCAATCGAGTTTTTTTTTTTTTATTAAAAGACTCGTCGACTTGTCGTAGAGGAACAGATGAAAACCAGAAACGTTAGTTATATACGAGAGTATATAATTATCAATAATACTTATTCACAAATATACTTGGATTCCCTCTCTCAGCCTTGATTGTATAAATATGATCGATCAATCACCGAATATGAATGCCAATGAAAACGTTTTAAAATCACCGAGTTCTCTCTTTATAATGGGGAAAATCCAATCCACAGTCTTTACAAACGTAAATGACACACTCTATTCGCTGCTTTCCATCTCAACTTTCTGCGTTCGTTTTAATGAACCGGTGCATTTTCTCTCGGAAATCAACTGACGCTGATGGAAAGGATCTTCCAAATCCCACCCCCCCACCCCCCACCCTTTTTTTTTTTTTGCTGTAATTTTCTCCTAAGATGAGAAAATGTGGAGGAAAGTTGACCTACCCGAGTCTTTTCATCATCAGTATGTTTTCTCTTCCTATTTCTGTCTTTATTTCACTCCACCTGGTCCTCTTCTTAAGCCAGAACGTAAGTTGCTGTTGATAGAAGGAGATTTATGTTTATAAGAATATAATTCTTATTTTCACCCTTTTTTGTAGAAAGGGAATCGGGTTGATTTTACTTTTGGCATTCTCTCTCTCTCTCTCTCTCTCTCTCTCTCCTCTCTCTCTCTCTCTCTATATATATATATATATATATATATATATATATATATATATATATATATATATATATATATATATATATATATATATATATATAAAACTTTTCTGAATCCTGATCGCTGTTTGAAGATTGACTTGGATTCCCCCATGCGAATACTCACTTCATAATGACAAGTTACACAATCTGTTCTGCAAGTGCTAAGGAAATGTATTCATTTAGAGAAATAAATACGAAAAAGATGAAAACCTACTTTAAAGGCAATGTTTTTAGTTGGAAAAGTCTCATGTTTCAATGTACTTGATAATATATACATATACATATATATATATATATACATAGATATATAATATATATATATATATATATATATATATAGATATATATATATACACACACACACACACACACACATATATATATATATGTATATATATATATATATATATATATATATATATATATATACATATAATATATATATATATATATATAATATATATATTATCTATATACATACATGCATAAATACATACATACATACATACGAACATCACCAGCAAATGGCCAGTATAAGTTCAGTACCAAGCGCTTTCACGTTTATCAACGCATCGTCAGGACAAAAGCAAATATATATGTATATAAGGTAGGGCAAAGCTAATCGAAATTTTGGATATGCATTAATCAGTTACATTTATTAGACGAGTCGAAGTTTCATCAAGTCGATGTCCAATAAGGGAATCGTATGAAATAGGAAAGAAGTGATCCAACAACAAAATAGATGATAGAACTAGACATGAATGGATTAAAAATAATATTTCTCGTTCAATGTGGTTATCTTCTCCTATAGGTTTTCATCCTGGGGTTTTCCATTACTTGTATTAGTCTATCCACTGACTGAATGAAATAAAAAAAAAAGTCCATCACTTTTATGAATGCGAATCTTTTAATCTGCGACAGTAACTTCTACCTACCAGACTTCGTTGATTAAAAATTTTCTAGCAGTATTTGGGATCATCACACGAAAAATATATAAATGATTCATTCAAAATCAAAATAATTTGCTTTTCGTTTTACAATATTTAACTTCTCAACTGACTTTTAAGTTACTAGCTAATAACATTTTACGCTGATATCGTTACATGATCGTGGTAAATTAACTAATAAGGATTAATCTAGGTATTTATGAAGATGTTACACGTCTCCAAATTTGCTGTAAAATCAAGCAATTGACATTTGGATGAAAGTGAAAGTAAAACTTTATACTTGCGTCATAGGTTTCCATTCTCCATTTATAATACCATAACCAAGTTCTGTTTAACCCGCAGTTAACGTTTACCTATGTAACACGAGGCAACTCTATTTCAGTCCACCACAACCCACTCTGCTCTTCCGAACAACAATCCACGAAAAAAAACAGCGTTTCAGCAAAGCAACGAGGTGGACAGAGTCATCGAACCGAGTCGAATGATTTATAAATTCAAAGGGGGATTTAATGCCTCCTGGTTCCTGGAAGCCTAAAGAGGGAGGATCTATTATCACTAGTGTTTAGGCTTCCAGGAACCAGCGGCCGAAATCTCGTTTAGTGAGAAGGACATTTCACATCGGAGGCTTTGTCAGTGATCTTGGCTGTTTTCGTCATGAGAGCGAAACAATAACCTATAAACAGACACCATCTGATGAATTTCTTACTAATTTTGGAATCTGGCTTGGGAACAAAGTTTTTTTTTCTTACTTAACCCAGCGATGTCTTGTGGAATATGTGTCAAGCCTTTTGGTTTACTTAACAGGTTACCATTGACAGACATTCTGAATGAAATAGAGTTCCAGTTATTGAAAATGAAAGTATCACAGACGTGAAGAATATCCATCGCCAAATTCCTTACACTCCTCGGGTTAAACTTTCCGTCAAATGAATCCTTCAAAACCCATTTTTGACAGTTATATACTACGGAAGTGGTAATTGTTAAAAAATGTAGGTCTGTGACCTGTCAATTAGTATTATAATGCTTATTGTTGTAGTTGCTATTATTTCAATCATTATTATTATCAATGTTTACCTTATGAATAATTACTTAATGCATTGTACTTGTTTTCATTATGGCTTCTTAAAACATTTGCCAGTGTTTAGAATAGTGTGATGCAGATACGTTTGTTTAAAACTCTATACCCTGAAGGAAACAGAGTTCTCTCTGAGAAGGATAATTATCCAAAACCATTAGCCCTCGTCTTTCTTCGCATTCTGGCATCTCAGTTTCCTCTAGATCATAATCGACAGAAAATTCCTATTCCCAAATTCATGTTTGGACATTATAATTGGCAACTATTGCACGTTCTAACTATAATAAACTTTCGTTAGGGAAGAAACTGTACTGGCCTCGATGTGTTTAGATTGATGAGTTATATTTTATTTTTACTCACTTCTACACGAAACTTTCTAGGACCAAAGCATAAGAACTTCGCTCTTGAACAGATTTTCACTTCCTGGTCACGTCTCCTTAGGTACTAAGTAGAGAGTTAAAGGACTTTTACAGCTCGTAGTATACAGGTATACAGGAAGGAAGAAAACGCTGCATGTCTCCTTGATGGTCTCTTGAGGATGAGAGAGAGAGAGAGAGAGAGAGAGAGAGAGAGAGAGAGAGAGAGAGAGAGAGAGAGAGAGAGAGAGAGTAGGAGGAGGATGAAGGTACGAATTTTTACAAATTAGGTATTTTCTTACCGCTGGATCTATATATTCTTTAAAGAAGACACGCCTGAATTTGAGTGTAATCTTCCACCATCACCTCGAAACCAAATAAGTTATATATATATATATATATATGATATATATATATATATATATATATATATATATATATATATGATATATAGATATATAGATATATATATATATATATATATATATATATATATATATATATATATATATATATATATATATATATATACTGAAATGTGATACGGCTCAATGGTGTAAACACCCACAGAGGATCTACTGATAACGTTCAGCGTTGATCCAGCATTATTTCCTCGATAAACTAATGTCATTCAGTTCTTCCAAACAAATCTAAATGCAAATGATAACATGCATAATAAATGAAGGTTAACCATAGCGGCACAAAAGAGCATCGTCCTATTTGAATGCAAAGAGGCTCTTTGGATAACCTTGCAAAAAGTGAGCCTTTGAATTTTAGTGGACCAAACTGCGCTGCCTAGGGCAGTATCGGGTGGTTGAACTGTCACGGGGAAATGAAATATTCTTAATTTCTGTGTATTGTTGGGGTATATGAACACTCAAGTATTGGACAGGTCTAGCCTGGAGTATAGAGTGTATACCAAAGACCAAGCACTGGGTCCTATGAGGTCATTCAGCACCGGAAACGAAATCAAGAGTATAGGTAGGTTTGAAAGGTGTAACTTGAGGAAAACCTTAAAGCAGTTGCATCATGAATTAATTGTTAGGAGAGGATGGATGGCAAGATGGAAGAGAGAGAGAATATGAATGGAGGTGCAGTAAAATTAACGACAGGATTGAATCTAGGGGCCGAAGGGACGCTACAAAGAACCTTTAGTAATGCCTACAGTGCACCCCGCCAGATGCACTGACGGATCTGATCTTCGGTACATTAGTAAAAAAAATCGTACCATTTTCATGTACTTCCTAACATACCCAAAATCAAGATGACCATAAGACATCAATAAAACAATTTATTTATGACCAGTTTATTAATTTTGGCAAGGTTAATGTGATGCACAAAATCTCCTAATGGCATGTTATAAGTGTTCTTTTTTCCTTTCAGATTAACCATGCATGTTCATAACAGGTAATTATGTTTTTGCAATGGCATTAACTATTTACGACTTTCCAATCATCTAACATTACCTGATAGAAGAATTATAGAGAATTTTCCATATAAGAAGACTTTGCTTATTCTTTCTTATTTCCAGCATACTAAATATTTCTTTTGTTAATTTACTTGCTTACAGAGCCCGATCAAGAGTTAGAATAAATTAAAAAGGGTCATTTGCATCAAGGACGATTTTTGGTCCATCAAAATGTTTGAATTAGATAAGATCGTCGTATTTCTAAAATAACATTTCTTATTTCTCTTGTACCCATGGTTCCTTGTCCATCTATCTTCCCGTCTCTCTCTCTCTCTCTCTCTCTCTCTCTCTCTCTCTCTCTCTCTCTCTCTCTCTCTCACGTGTTTTCAAGTTGGATCTTTTGTTTCCTGAAGGTTAACGACCTTCTCCCTACTTCTCCATTTCCCAGGGCTCTTTTCCCGTCCATTAGAGGAAGCACTCGCAGAGGGGAAAAAACGTCCAAGGTTTAAATGACCCTTAATTTCAGAAGAAGAAGAAGAAGAAGAAGAAGAAGAAGAAGAAGAAGAGAAATCATTTGCCTGCTTCTCATGGATGGAAAAAGGGCCAAGGACACGGTATATGTTTAAAGTTCTGAATGAGACAGACTCGATAAAAGATTAAAATATAATGAACTTTTAGAGAGAGTTTTGGTCCTTGTTGAAATGGAAAAGGAATTATTGTTCTGAGATAAAAGTGGATTATGTCTCTTAAACTCTCTCATACGAATTAGTGAAGGGCAAGAAGTATTGTTGAAAATTACATTATACATAATAGTTCTTCCGTCTTGCTATTTAAGTCCCTCACTCTTGTAGCGTTTTTAATCTTAACAACAAAAACAAAGTGCGTATACTTATTACCCGAATATTGGTATTATTCAGCCGTGTAATCATATTTCAAGAACATAAACGGCCTAAAACGCTAATCATTCAAAAAGACGTGATAAATTCTATACAACCTTGTTTTCCATGAGATTTTTTGACACAATTTGTTTCCAGATGACACGATATTAAAAGCAAACGCAGCGTAGGACGATGAGAAGTTTACTTAAAAAACCATAAAAACTCGAAAAAGCAATGACGGTAATTGTCTGATTTTGGCAAGTGGTACAATGAGTTGGGTTCTGCGAAAACTTATGGGGACCTTTTTTATTACAGAAATAAAAAAAATAGTAATTCAGTCCCTATATATCTATTCCCTTTTCTTACACAGTCATTATTTGGGGTTCCTCTTCTCACTGGCTCTTCTTTCAGTTGCTCAGAAACCTAGCAAAGGTAGTTGCAAAGCGGGAATGCCCCCACGAATATCTAGTGGTTATGATATGAAAACTGTCTCAATTATTCCTCTCTATATAGGCATGAAGATTTTTTTATTTCTTTTTATTTATTTATTATTTTTTTTTTTTAGGAATTCAAGATTTTCGGCGAGCAAATAAAATTAGAGATTTTACCAGATCCCAACATAAATCAAACGGATGACATAAACCGATAAATGGAGCTCTTGCTTTTAATAATAACTGTACGTATATATATATATATATATATATATATATATATATATATTATATATATATATATATATATGATAGATATATATATATATATATATATATATATATACATAAACAGGTGTGTATATGTATGTATGTATGTAAAGCTGTCTATTGGATTGTTGAGTTTATTTCATATGGAAGTGTACTGGTAATCAATATACAACAATAATAATAATAATAATAATAATAATAATGATAATAGGATATCATGTGTCTAGATAGTAATTTTTTTAATATTCACTTGAATTACACAAACTAAAAATGAAATAACGGAATGGCAGCGCTCGTGATTTCGAAGTAATGCAGGGCAACAGGCGTAACTAATTGTAAAAAAAAAAAATGTACGTTACCGAATAAAATGCATTACATAAATTCGCATAGAATGAAACGCTAAATCCGATTACACAGCATTTAATACAGGCACGAAAAAACGGATTATGCTTTTAACAATGTTCCAGAGCTGAATAGTCAAGACTTCTTCACTCTTTTTTTTTTTTTTTTTTTTTTTTTTTTTTTTTTTTAGTTGTTAACTTAATATTCATTCATCCGATTAAGAGGCTTTGATTTTATACTACACTGATCTACGAGTCGAGCTTATTATCTATTTATTTGATGTAAAACTGTACAAAGCAATTAATGAATTCATTTTTTACGTATCTTTTGTCACTGAATTATTTTCTATTACGCCTGAAGGTTTTTTTTTTTGATTAAATTCTGGAATGCCGAAAGGCGGAAATGAATTATACTTAAATAATTCGTATCCTTTGCGAGCTGTTTGAGATTATAAACGTAATTTTGCGTGTTGATCAATAGAGACTTTAGCAGATGATGCACATAACTTAAAAGACTTGCGAAGCCTCTCATCCGATTTCGTAATGATATTTCACCTATGTCGTGTAACACTTCTCTCCTTAAGTAATTCACGAACAATCGCAATATTCCCGTGAGAGGGGCGTCAGAGAAGCGGATGAATCACCATATAAAGAGGAATACTTTGAGGTCCACAGGAAGGGTTACGTGAAAAAACGTGGGACTGAAATGTATACTTCGAGAAATGCAAACGTTTGAGGACACGTTGGTTTGACCATCGCCACGGGCTAGCAAATAGAGAATAGAAGGAGAAATGTGCCTATAAGAATGCCCACAAAGCACTTTTAAACCATGGACGGCAGGAAGAAGAACGAATAGCATGGGAGTAATTCATGCAACTGGGAAATAAAGAGACGAAAAGGTGAAAGGAAAAACTCTATGATACGAGACCGGCGAGGCTGGAAACGCGGCCAGCTCCCGAGAATCTCTACTAACATCTGAAAAACGAGAAGCGCCACACTGCTCTAATGTTGACAATTCACGGAGGAAAGGTATTTGTTCAACTCACGTGTTCTTTCTTCTTAGAGTACATGACAAGGGCCTATTCCATCCACGCGGGGATTCCCCGTGGAGGCGACGAGAATAATGTATCCCGGGTTGGAAGCGAAGGAGAGAGTTCCTTTCTCCTTTTCACTTGTGCTGTAACGGAATAATAAGAAAAATGATACTGAATTGGAGACTAACTTTTATAAATGCATAAAATGTTTAACGACGAGGATTTAAAAAAAAAATATTAAGAGGCAAATATTGAGCTTAGGGTTCATTACTGATATTATTAGTGCCATCATTACTATCATTAATATTATACGTATTTTCCTTTTTTATACGAAAATATTCACCAGTCGAATTAGTTACACGTCTATAACAGGAATTTTGCAAGAACTCATTAGGGTCTCACAAGCACACCATTGTTTGAATTCTATCAGTCGGGAAGGTTGCAAACAATTCTCTGAATGAGACCTCGAATAAGTTACGATTGGATTTACATTACAGTAATAGTTCAGAGATGGTTTATGAAATTAAATCTTATAATAACAACAAAAACAAAAGGGGAGAGATAACGTAGCTTTCCATCAAAACTTATGCTATTAAAATAAATACATCATAATATTAAGCAAGTGAGTGTGGGAAAAAGACAGGAGAAAAACTTATTATAAAATACAACGACTAAAAAGTAACGGTTGCTGGTAATTCTGGATTATTCATCACAAAATTATCATTTCTCTCTCTCTCTCCCTCTATCTCTATATTCAACAGTTTTTTTCCATTTAACCAAAACTGGCGAATCATCCTTTTTTTATCTTATCTAATCTCTTCCAGAAATCCAATACTCATGATCAAACTTTGTTTTATGACGGACCAGGGCTTTTCAAACATATACAATATATAACTGCGATTATAGTATGTTACATTCCATGTTGCTACAGATTGGGATCTTCCGAGACGGTAGTCAGCAGAAAATTCTCAAATAAAAATATAAACTGACCCTTCTTACGTTAGATAACATGTTAAAATTATATATCACACTGTCAATGGGTATTGTCAATATTGCAGCAAGTACATACCCGTACGAATGCTTAGTTTATACACACACACACACACACACACACACACACACACACACACACACACATATATATATATATATATATATTATATATATATATATATATATATATATATATATATATATCTATATATTTATAGAGAGAGAGAGAGAGAGAGAGAGAGAGAGCAGACGAGAGGAGAGAGACGAGAGACGAGAGAGAGAGAGAGAGATAACCTCATGAAGAAATTAAATTTCCTAGAAAAACAAGTTCTAACAAATTTCCTAACTACGATGTGTGTAGCTTCTGTGAGCGTTCTCTCTCTCTCTCTTTCTCTCTACTTAGTTTCTCCTACTTTCTCTCCGTCTTAGTTTACTTCAAGCTTCCAACTAGCTTTGGAAATGAATCAGTAAAGAAATGAAAACAACTTCGTCCACATTAAAATACTTTGATGCGAATGTCCAGGAAAGATTTCTTTTAATGACGTCATTTGAGGGGTGGAAATCCCGAATCCTGTCACATCAAATCTAGACTGGTTAATTGCTATCTTGGACAGCAATTACGAAAAGTATTTAAGAATCAAATGGCGTATAAACGGTGTAAGAATGCATACCGTTATGTATAGCAAGTATGATTATGACATATGTGGATGTATACGGAAATCACGTTCATGCATAACTACCAAAATTATCGACAAATTACAAACACTGTTGATGGAAAATGAGTAAATATGCTTTTATTCGGTTCTTAATTGATATCAACATCATTACAGTCAGAATTATTATTATTATTATTATTATTATTATTATTATTATTATTATTATTATTATTATTATTATTATTATTATTATTATTACGAAGCAGACCCTCATCTCCAGCAAACTTTTAATAAAGTGGCATTATTATTATTATTATTATTATTTATTATTATTTATTATTATTATTATTATTATTATTATTATTAATTATTTTATTATTATTATTGGTAACGTGACTGGGTTTATCCATTTGTTCTGGTTTAACTTTGTTCATATTCTTGTTTTTCTTTAACATTTATTTCTGTGTTCATATTGCTAAACTTACACTCAACCTTTCTATAAGATTTTTTTTATTAACTTAATTATTTTAAGAACATCTACTGAAAGATGAAACAACTAGATTTGCAATGAAAATATAACTTAATATCAGGAAAAAATATTTTAGTACATTACCAAATAATTAGCTAGTCTGGAGTCATTACAGATTTTCTTTTGATACTGAAAAAAATCACTGCAAATACGGTTACCTACGTAGCCAAATGACATTACTAAAGTGCTACCGAGAACGGCAATTTACTTGACATTTCTCCTGACCGATGTGACATTTAAGCTTTCAGTTAGATTTAGTTAGTAATGAAGTTGATATGAATCTCCCCTTTATTATCATTTTACATCAGAGAGTTATTCGTCTGCCTTAAACTGATTTATAATATTGTACTTTGATATAAGTAAATTCCACATGATTATGTAATTTCATTTTGTGTAGAGAGCGACGCAGGTGCAGGATTGATATGTCTCTCGGTAATTCACCTACAGAAATGGGTAAAATATTATTAAAAAAATGCTTTCACTAACTTATTTAACACGATTTCATAGTAAGAAATCTGCGAGAGAATAAAAATACAACAAATATGTTAAGAAAGCCGCGAAGGATGATTCTGTCAACTTTATTCAACTTGAAAGAGGAAGAACCCAGCAATGAGGGAATTCATCATAAACTTTTGACCTGAAGAAGACAGCAATGATGGCGGAAGTCCCTCTCACATCACAGATGAAACAGACGAGGAAACTTACAGCATTCTCTCTCTCTCTCTCTCTCTCTCTCTCTCTCTCTCTCTCTCTCTCTCTCTCATATGAAAAAGTCGTTCAGAATTTAAACTTGACATTTGCATCGCTGGGATCTTATTGTTAAATGATCTCTCTCTCTCTCTCTCTCTCTCTCTCTCTCTCTCTCTCTCTCTCTCTCTCTCATATGAAAAAGTCGTTCAGAATTTAATTTAAACTTGACATTTGCATCGCTGGGATCTTATTGTTAAATGATCTCTCTCTCTCTCTCTCTCTCTCTCTCTCATATAATAAGATGTTCAAAATTTAAATTTAACATTTGCATCACTGGAATGTTTTAGTTAAATGATCTCTCTCTCCTCTCTCTCTCTCTCTGCTCTCTCTCTCTCTACTCTTCTCTCTCTCTCTCTCTAATATTACGTATAACTATAATCCCCATTTCCACGATATTTTTCCCTGTAGAATACGCCTGAGTTTTTTTTATTCAACGGATAATATATCTATCTACCTGAGTGGAAAGAAGGAAAATGAAAATTTTGTGTTCCCTTTTGAT
Source organism: Macrobrachium nipponense (assembly GCF_015104395.2). Lineage (NCBI taxonomy): Eukaryota > Metazoa > Arthropoda > Malacostraca > Decapoda > Palaemonidae > Macrobrachium > Macrobrachium nipponense. Next base: position 6,671,379 of record NC_087204.1, read on the forward strand.
TCTGAGACAATGAAAAAAGCAAAAAAAACTAAAAACACAAAAACACATGAACAATTCTCATTCCTCCGCGAGATGAGGAGGAGGAGGAGGAGGAGAAGGAGGAGGAGGAGGGAAGAGTACGAAAATAAGGCCTCGGTAAAATTCACATACGAATGATTTAATCTCCATGGAAATTAGAGTTCTACTTGGAGGAAATAAATAGTGTTAGTATAACAGTAAAAAACAACTTTATAGGAAAATCTGATAGTTTGCTAGTGATACGTGATGAAATTGAAACTCTTTCAGGTTATATTCTCGATTGCCTTTTCGTGCACGTGGGAGATGGTGTTATCACTAGCGTAAATACAGATGGCAACATGAATGTGATAAAATATGAGAAATAGAGAATTAGTCTAAATCAGCATAAAGAGAAGGTATAATCAAAGTAAGAATAATATTATATATATATATATATATATGTATAATATATATATATATATATATATATATATATAGATATATATATAGATATATATAGATAGATATATATATATAGATATAATATATATAAGATATATATATATATATATTATATATATATATATATATATATATATATATATATATTATATCTATATATATATATATATATATATATATAATATCATGAATATATATATATATATATAATATTTAGTACATATATATACACATGCATATATATATATATATATAATATATATATAATATCTATATATATATATATATATATATATGTAAGTATTACATAATAAAATATGGAATGTTATTCCATATATATAAAAAACTAAAACTAAAGAGGTCAACCGATGTTGCTTGCAGGAATGTTATTTTTCAGACCAGAGACGAATAAAGTATGTTAAGATGACGTATACAATAAAGTAGGCTAAGATGGGACATGCCGTCACCTGTGGTCATTCATTTGTTTGAAAACATTAGTCCCAACCAAGCTTCCTGCTTGAGACAAAAACTACCGCGACCTATAATTCAAACGGCCTACATAATTTGTAATCTGTAAGTATGTTCATATGTTCGAGCTACTGTCTGCTTCCTTTATGATTTGTAACTGAGATGGTAGAGAATAGAGTTAGCCATCATCAATGGCAGACCTGTACATCTTTACCTAAGCTTTATCATGTAGAGTTGAAATAGCCATCATCATTGGCGGAAGCGATCAAGCCATCGTCATTAGAAGACCTGTACAACCCTATCTGAATCTTCATCATGTAATCTCAGAGAATAGAACTATATACTTCGTGTTTTCTACTAGAAACCTCACATCAGAAAGAGTATCATTATGACCTTTAACACATCGTCGTCATAACGAAAGAAGATACTTACTTCGTTCGTTGTCACATGAAACCCCAAGACACTCCAATGAGTATTGGAAGTGCATAACCAACCGACTTAGCGTAAGATTATCGCAAGTCTCCAACATTACCTCATAGGGCGCCTTATTATACAAGGCAAAAGCCTAATAATATATATATATATATATATATATATATATTATATACATCATATATATATATATATATATATATATATATATATATTATATATATATATATATATATATATATATATATATATATATATATATATATATATATATAGAATGAGTATACACACTATTTATTTTTATAAAATTATGTACTTGAAAGAGGCAATGATAACATCGAAGCAATCACCTATCCCGTCCTAATAACATTTTGAGCCTTATAAAACCTCTCAAACCTTTGCCGCTGAGTCATGAATATTATATATAGTACTGCCTTATTCAGGAGGCAGAGGAAAACTACCGAAGATTCATTTACAATTTTATGACGCTAATACTCCATGGATTCCCCGACTTTCAAAAAAAAAAAAAAAAAAAAAAAAAAGAGCCTAGCATCCTTAATCTCATTCTCTTTCCACCTGTTGCCGTTGAAGATTCGCCTGTCTCTTCTAGTATCTTTTATTAGGTTTCTTCATCTTATGTAGGAACTCTTTAGACCTTTCGGGACGTGAGACTGCTACTTGGCTCTCTTACCATAAATAAATGTAGACACAAAAGCCTCCGAATGACATCAATGTACAGAAGCGACTTTTGACACTGTACTCCATATTCACAATGTTGTTGTTATTGTTGGTTGGGGGGGAGGGGGGTGGTTAGGATGGCCTTTTGGAAAAAGTTTTAAAAAGGTGCTTCATGTTGAGTTACAGATACAGGAATTTTAGGATAGGATATGCATGATTTATTTATTAGAATGAAAACGTAAATAAATATATAATGTGCATGTTAAACAGTACAGATCAATTATTACTAATAAAATGTAGCGTATTTTTTATAATTTTCGTTGGTGAAAACAATGCAATATTTGACTGTAGATTATAGCACGCCCCTCGAGTATGCTGGAGGTCGGGCCAGGGGGCGCCTTTCTCTTTCTTACATACATACATACATACATACCTATAAAAACGGAATCGTAATACTGACATAAATTACGAAACTTTAGAGAAAAAAAGAAAAGATTCCCAAATGAGATGTATTGATGAATAAGAAAAATCACATATCTTTAACAAAAGGAAATGCCTGATATATCAACTGTTTTCCTTTTTTTAAAGCTTGTTATTGTTATTTATGGAAAAATTGGTATTGATAAGTCACACGTCCATCACACATCTTTAACAAAAGGAAATGCCTGTCGTTTCACTCATTTTCCTTTTTTTTTAAAGCTTGTTTCTATTGAATTGGTATTGGTATTTTCCATCGAGGAACAATAATCATCAAATACAATTTGCGAGTTTGCTGACGTTCATAAGAAGGATATAAGTACAAGGATTAAGTAAAAGAACTTTACGCAGCGTGAGACACTGTCATCGTAGAGAGAACATGATTCAGTTTATCTGTATGCAAATTTGCCAAATGCCCTTTTTCCCCCAAAACCATTGCATTGGAATCAACTTCATCTTCCGTGGCAGACTTTAATAAACCAGTTGAGCAAGAGTTGATCGCCAACTGTTGAAAAGATTTACAAACACTCTGAAGACCTAGGACTATCAGTGTCAGTACTCCAATTTCATATTGCCACTGGATTGCTTTATGATCATCTAATTTTCCTGAGTGAGAATGAAGTTTTGCAGTTATATATATATAGATATATATATATATATATATATATATATATATATATATATATATATATATATATATATATATATATTATATTAGTACACTCCCATTTCGTCAATCACGTGAAATTTGCTTACATTACTCTTGTTAAACTGTGTGGATAATGCCGATTTATCATTTATTATCACATTGGTTCTCAGTTGTCCCCAGACTGTGTGTGTTATTGTCCATCTACTTTATATACTGCATGTCTATGGCCTTCAGCTGAAATAAAATCTATTATTACTATTATTCTCGCATTTTTTTTTTCGCCCCCTTACCTCTCTCTATGTCCTATTTGCTAATCCCCATGTGATGGCCGTTGAGCTGAAATAAAAACCTATTATTCATTATTATTATTATTATTATTATTATTATTATTATTATATTATTATTATTATTATTATTATTATTATTATGTTTTAAAAAATATCCACAATCAATATATAAAAATATATTTCTATGTAAAAATATAAAACAAAGACTTTCGAACACCTGAACGGTGTTCCTCATCAGTGTGACGTTAAAATGTAATGAAGAGGATAGTTCCCTCCGAAGGAGCATCTAAAACTGTGGGCGGGACGAGAAAATAATAACAGCCCATCATCGAGTGCTGGTTCGTGTTTTAGGTAATCCCAAACTCAACAGGCAGTTGCGCCAACCTCCTCGATCTCCGAACCTGCGAATTGCTGCCTGCTTGCACTGCATAGGTGTCATAGTCCGGAACATCCGCTGGGACGTCGGCTATCGGATGAGAGAGGGGAAGAGGTAAGCAGAGCATCAGGGTTCACATGGTCAACGTCAGTTTTTAAAATTAAATTCTTTTAAGTATTGCCTGGCAATGAAACTGTTTATAAAAGGGTCTCATTGGTAAACGACTTATTATCCTCAAAAGATATTCCCATGTTTATAGCGGCGCCTTCAACTAGTCTTCTCACGTGAGAATCGTCGCTTTTAAAATAATTTTTGCACCATCCCAATTGATTCTGTGGTCCAAATTAAAACTGTGATCCACCCCAAAGCGCTGCCCTGTGCATGAAGATCATAGGCCCCTCTGTGTCCCCCTTAATCTCACCTCTAATCCCCTACCACTTTCCCCTGTGGTAACAACACTGCAATCCTGACAAGGAACCTTGTAAACACCGTTTATTTCTCTTGGTACTGTTATTATTCTTTGTAAGAGCTTTTGCCAAAGTTTTTTTGTAAGTATAAACTATTTCTATGTCCCTTTTGGTGCTTATTTATATAATCCACCAATACTCTTTTGAGATTAACATCGTGAAAGGGCAATGATCACGTTTCTTGACATTTCATTTCCTTATTATCTTGACCAATGTAAAATTTATTTTTAGATCGGCTAATTGCGTCAGTAAATAAAATGGTCTGGGTACTTTAAGGACCTAAAAGTGTCTATAAAATTTGCGGTAGAAAAAGAGGTTGATGGTAAGATTTCTTCTTAGATGTTTTAATTCATAGGGATGTAAACAGTAACTCTTTTAAAATTTTCCGTTTTTAGAAAAGCTACCAACAAAGAAAAATTATATTTCATTATTTTTCCCACCACTCACAACAAGAATTAAAAGGAATGTAATTATGGAGTTTTTGTTTTTAAGGGCCCTTCGTATATGTGACCCGCAATTTCTAGACATGTTTGACAGAAAATGTGAAGTCTTTTTTTGAAGTGGACCTCAAACTTGTCCGTCACCACTCGAATATCAGCCTTCACAGTTTAGAGAGAGCTAAGGGTCGATGTTAACAAAATGAACACTGGTCAACGAATTATACTGCAGCTCAGAAAAGCTATACATATATCCATCCGCATTCTAACTGCTTTTTCTTGACACATTTCTCGTTTCTTTTTTTTTAACTGGTGTTATCTGTAATATTACATAGTGCTACTGAACCTACCACTAAACGAATAATAGTTGGTAATCTGTTGTCTGGTGGAGGTGGGTTGATTTTGACTGTCAATACTGAACTTGAATTTAACAACAAAACTACTTCCTGCTCATTTCTCTTGGATTCACACACTGTTGTGGTAGAGGGCATGGGGGGGTCGAATCCTAGTCAGATTAGGAGCACGTGCACATTGTTATTGTTTCTCTTGGGAGGAATTGATTGAAGAGATACATTTGATAATAAGGGGTATTGTTGGATCAATATTCGACAGACTGAAATGTCACGTTTTAAGTTAGCGATGAAATTTACATACATGCATAAAAGAGCACGGACGTGCACACACACATACGCACGTACAAATTTATACTCAGAGAGAGAGAGAGAGAGAGAGAGGAGAGAGAGAGAGAGAGAGATTAACTGTGATTTTATTCCTGTTTTCCGGAATACAAATACCAACATCCAATAATAATCATTCATAAAAAAATTCCTGGAAACTTTTCACTGCTCCAGAACCAGCCAGTGTCGTAACAAATTGTAACGTCAATAACCGAACGAGGGCAAGAAAATCCAACAAAAGGAAATGTACGGAAAAGTCAGGTGCAATTCCTTCCACTCTCACATACTTCAGGTACGGTGGGTACGACGAAGAGGTCTTGCGATGCCTAACCAAGCGAAGAAATATTCCGTATCAATTTAGCTTTCGCTCTCAGGGTGTCCCATTCAAAAGTCCGGGACTGGAGAAGAAACAGGAAAGCAGCGTGAGGTCGAGGAGCATGAGAATGTTCGTCTAGAGTAATGTGATGCCATTACCCTGGAAGTGACTAAATTGTCCGCAGAAATCTTGGCACAGCGAGAAGTATTTATGGAGCAAAAACAAACAAGGACCTTGTACATAACAAGTAATATTGCATTTGATTCTTATTGAGATGATGCTACGCTTTCTAGCATCTATTACATAAAGCCAGATTTTAGACTCCTAACTTTGTTGGATTTTTTTATTTGAGGATGGGTGGTGGGGGGTGGGGGGGGGTCGGCTAACTTTTTTTATCCGTTTCAACGAAACTAACATTACTGCACCTGGCGCTACTCCCCTACGGAGCAGAGAGAGAGAGAGAGAGAGAGAGAGAGAGAGAGAGAGAATTATTATTACATAACGTTTAATCTATTCATCTAAAGTAAAATCAACGTATAATTCAGTCCATCTGAATACATCT
>NC_087204.1:6685163-6692663 GCF_015104395.2 Macrobrachium nipponense
ATGTTATTTACGCCGTCAGTATCGTCAATGAGAGCTGGTACCTTTTTTAGAATCTTAATCTTCTATTTTTATAATATTTTTATTAACATTATTATTTTTATCAATATTTTTGGTTTACGTCCTACTTATATTTGATCAACTTTACATGAGAGAGAGAGAGAGAGAGAGAGAGAGAGAGAGAACACTGAGCTTCGTTAAAAACGTAATAAGAAAGCTGTTATTTCGAAAGGCAAGGAAAATTCTGTTAAATCCGTGCGGCTTGCTACTTTGAGATGAAAAGGAGAGAGAGAAGAGAGTAGAGAGATGAGAGAGAGGAGAGAGAGAGAGAGAGAGAGAGAGAGAGAGCACCGAGCTTCGTTAAACAAAAACGTAATACAAAAGCTGTTATTTCAAAAGGCAAGGAAAATTCTGTTAAATCCGTACGGCTTGTTGCTGAGAGAGAGAGAGAGAGAGAGAGAGAGAGAGAGAGAGAGAGAGAGAGAGAGAGAGATGCCATGTTGCCCCTCGTAATCAGCCCTAATTATGTTCTTAATGAGTCGTTATCTCAACAAGATGCATATGATGAATGCGACTTCAAAATGGAAGAGACTCATGAATAAGTCGTCTGCGCAGATGAAAGGGTCGTGAAAACGACCAGGAAAGAGAGCCAGATGAAGCAGAAAAGCTACTTGGATTTTTTATCCGCTTTTCAGGGTGAAATCACTGAAATAGACTTGAATTCTGTAAAAGGTTTATTTCTCATATCATCCGTATCATCAACTTCTTTGTTCTAAAGGGTCCACAATAATACAAAGTGTTAAGAGTCCGTGTATGATTTTTAAGACTTTACAAAAAGCTTTCGAAACTCTTCCCTGAGGACTAGATATGCGTTTGGGCGAACATAAGCGAGCTTATGAACTACAATCACAAAACAGCCCAATAGTAGCACATGCATTCAGGAATGATCATAGACCAACTGGAACGAGGCTAAAATTATCTTTAAAAGTAATAATGTTTAGTGAATTCAAATTCGAGGGAGCTGCTATAAGTTTAGGAGAATCATTCAAAGGAAAAAAGTCTTTTGTCAACGAAGGCCCATTTGTTAATTTTCATATTACCAGTATGTTTTTAAAGATTTTAACTGTAGGGCAGGCCTTATTTTTCCCTCTCCTGATGCTGCTTCCGCCTTGCCTCTCCCAGTCCAGGTAACCGCTGCCCCAGGGGACTCTGGTTACAGTGCCCAATCTACGCCCTCGGATGAAGGACTTCCTGTAACGTTGCAACAACCATTGCAGAGATCCAACAGAAATGCAGCCAGAAGGATTGATAGGGGAGAAGAAATCACCTAGTTGGAGTTAACTGCCCTCTTTCGTTCATCACCTGACCCATTAACAGAGCTAACGACCTGTGTCAACGATCTTCAACGACTCTTGTTTTTAAATTTTTCTCTTTACATGTTGTAACTAATTGTTCATTTGGACTGAAGATGAACCCCAAGGGAAGGGTTCGAAGCTTTTTGTAAAAATCTTCAAAAAAATTATTACGGACGTTTTTCCCTATCAACTTCTTTGTTATGACACTAAGCTTTCGTTATAACATATATATATATATATATATATATATATATATATATATATATATATAATATATATATATATATATATATATATATATATATATATATATATATATATATATATATATATATATATATATATATATATAATCATTATTTACCGTGAAAAACTGTTGAAAAACTATCTGAAAGAGGTTAAAAAAATTAGCAAGTATTATGATTTTTGGATAGGAATCAGTCTATTTTATGTATATATATATATATTATATTATATAATTATATATTAGATTATATCAAATAGTAATTAATTGTAATTATATATATATAAAATTAATTATATATATATATATATTTTATATTACTATTGAAAACACTATCTGTAAAAGAGAAATCAGTTGCGTATGTATATATATATATATTATATATATATATATATATATATATATATATATATATATATAGATATATATATATATAATATATATATATATATTTATATAAAACAGACTGATTTTTCTTTAATAAATCAATTAATACTACCTTTTTTTTTTCCAACCCTTACAGCTAGTGTTCCATTAGTAATTAATGATAAATACCCCCCTTTGCACCGCCAATTGAATAATAATAATAATAATAATAATAATAATAATAATAATAATAATAATAATAATAATAATAATAATAATAATAAGGCAAAATAATACATAACTTAATGAAATTGAATGGACGTTAAGACAAATGGATTAGCAAGTCTACGCAACGGTGTTAGAGCTGAAATGATGAATGAGCGCACAAGGTCAAACCACAGTAGGCACCTCCGCTCTTTCGGTAAAAAGAAGTCCACAAATCTGACTTAATTTCCGACTAGTGTGAAATATGGACCCACGTTAAGTAAATACGACGTCATAAATTGTGCCTCTTTATCAACAGCGGAAGATGCGGTCTGTATGGAGATGGTGTTCAGCTTCTACCCTCGGGGGTGATAAAAGGTTTTGCGTCTTGGAGATGATGTATGGAACTATGTATGGAACATTTTGTAAGGTACGATGATTTGTTCGTACCGAAAGTTGTGATTACAGAGAAACCAAAGTATTGTAGGTCAATCATTACATCTATTCTCGATTTAACTCTGTAACATGATGGCAATACTATATATATATAGTATACGTGGGTAAAAAAAACGTTAAAGAACATGTCTGTGTTGACGAGTAATCTAGTCGTTGGTGGATGTAGCTTTCATTAAGTTTGACATCTCTAATCTTATACTAAAGTACAGGCCCATGTGCAGATACTTTGTCTTAATTCACCATTACAAAAAATAAAATGTGAGCCAAAGTTAGAAAAAAAAAGTCTTAATGTAAAAATGCTTGCCAATTCATCAATGCAACTTCTGTTAAAGCCATGTGTAGTATAATCATAGACTCCTATATGTTATGGCAAGGATTGCTTATGCTGTGTCAGAAAAAAGTAGATAAATCCAATATCCTCACTGGAAATAACTGAGCGCTTTGGAGGTAGTAAGCTTGTTAAGAATGAGAGAGAGAGAGAGAGAGAGAGAGAGAGAGGAGAGAGAGAGAGAGAGAGAAATCTGGCCAACCGGGATAAAAATTTATATCGTAAAGTATTTTTATTCTATAAAAATGCTATTATCATGAACGAGAGCCTGGAATTTGATAAGGGGGTGTAAAATTAAAACTCCTACTCCTTAAGAAAAAACCTTCGAACTTCTGGAAAATTCTTAATTAAGAATATAAGATATTTTCATAATGTTAAAAAAAAAACATCTTGCTTTTATGATACGAGAATTAGCTCAGATCTGAAGAAACATCAAGAGGATAGTTACTACGGTTATTAATTCTTAAAGACCAATATAACGGAACTGTTTTAAACGTCACAATGTTATCTGAAAACAGAAGAAAGAAAAGTGAAGTTACGTTTATCGGAAGATTGCTTTCAAAGACGAGTCTGGGTAATCCGAGCGAGGATGCGATATGGAACTAAAATATTTGCCAAGGACTTTTCCAATAACGAACTTGGCAGATTAACTTTGCGGCTTTATTATAAAAGTTGGCTGAAGTTTCTGAAGTAACGAAAGCTGAAAATGATTTTACTGGAATGACAAGTAAAAATGGAAACGTCCCATGTCAGAGAGCAGTTTTGCTGCTGGACGTGTAAACATAATCGGCATGCACACACATACATACACAAATTTGAAGTTGGCAGTCAAGAAACATCAAAATCAAGTCTTCCATAATACAGAAACGCAAACAAAACAGTTTCTGATGTCAATGTTCTATACTCTGGAGACGACCTAAATGTCACAAGATCTTTTCATGTGATTAAGTAAGGTTGTGTATATACATTTGTTTTAGCTAATAGACGTTTCTCCAGGGGGAGATGGTGATAGTAGAATTAGGATTAAACAGCCATTAGCTACCGAAGAAGCCTTCAGGTGACCAAAACTGTATAAGATGTGATCTGGGAGATACTGGACCTATAGCGGAGGAGGGTTGGGTTGGGAGCTAACATCATTGTCAAGTATAATGAAGAAGTTTGGATAAGGGGATACGTTAACGTTAATGGAAATGAAATTAAAAATGTTACTGTTTCATTGAAATAAATCTTTTGACATACAGTGCTCTAAGGCTGATACCTATACTGATGGGTTATAAATTGTAAATATGGTTGTACTCAAACCATGCAAGATTATTTAATAATAATATTGACTACGCAGATTCAATATAATGAAAATTAATTGAAATACATGTGACCAGGACGGATGAAGTACGACCACTACCTAAAAAAAAAAAAAGAAAAAAAAAAAAAAACAGAGCCAAGTCTAATTTTAAAGCAGAAAGAAATCTATACCTGTGATAAAAGAATGACAAATACAAATAAATGTTTTTTCTTTCACATTAAACGGTTTAGTCATTAACAGGCAACAGGAACAAATCAAGGCAGTATTTCTTTAGTATAGCATCTACTTATGCAATCACACCATTCAATACCTTAACGTTGCATCTAACTAGATTTTCTGTCACTTAGATTTTTTACTTCCAGCTTACTCAGGACGCATAAGTCGCAAACATTATATAACTAACTTAACGTGAATGGGCTCATCGCAATTAATACTCATAATTAGTACTAGTCATACTAACAACAATGATCAAATAAATAGGAAGTTTAATTTAACGCGTTCATATATTCTCAGTTATAGGTGGAAAACAGGAAATAACTGAATAGATATATTGCCTCTAAATTCAGTGCGATCAAATAAATTAAAAACGGGAAGCGCCGCCCGTTGTTTCACCAACAAAAATGAAACAGATACTATATATTTTATTAGAAAAATATTTTTCTGTACTGTTCAATACGCACATTATTAATTTTTCACATTTTCATTCTAATAAATAAATCATAAATGTCCTTTTCTAAAATTCCTGTATCGTTAACTCAACAAGAAACTCCTTTTTAGACCTTTCCTACTATCCCCCCAACAACAACAAAAATAAAGTAGTTCGTAGGCTTACTACCCCGAGTAAGCTAAAAAGGGAAAAATGAGCGGAGGAACGGAGCTGAGAAAGAACAGGAGTCAGTGAGGAGATGATCCTCCCTTTTAACTAGTTCCTCATCAACTCTTCCAGTCTCCTGGGGTCTCCAAATCTCGTCATTTTATGGAAAAAGGCAACGTGCCTTTTAGTGGGGAAATGAGATTACCCTTGAAGGGAAGAGCTCTCTTACGAATTCATCCCCACGCGCGATGTAGTCATCCACTTATTGGGAATGAGTTTACATGGATAGTTCAACTAAGTTTTTGTCCCCTGAAGAAGATCATGAACTTCTTTAGTATTTACTGTTCCGGTGTTGGAACAGTATGGCATAAGTTCTTTGGGTTGGTACGATGGGGTATTAAGTTCATCTCGATGATGGACAGGAAAAATAGTTAATCCTTTTGGTCATAGGATGAGATGCTAAATTCCGAGCGAGTTTAATATGATACTCGGGGCGTTGTATTGGTAAGGGAATTAGTTACCACGCGTACTTTTATTAATGGGGCTGGTTTGTTTAGTATTTACTCTTTGAAGTAATAAAAACAAAACAAAACCAAACCTATTGCTATAGCCGAGAATTCATACAGTCTTTAAATATTTAGCTGTGTGTATCATAGTTTAGTTAACTCTATTCCTCTCCTTGATAATACTTTGAGTAATAAAACACCCTATAACAATGTGTCTCCGAAGCCAAACTCCCGATAGTATTGCACTAAATACTTATACCGTGAAATGACTCGAAATTCCTGGCATAAAGGAATTGGAACTGAATACTGCTTGAAGTGTCTAAATATCTCCAGATAAAAATTTGGAATTTGCACCGTATTCTGCAAAAAGAAAATGAATCATATAAATATTAATTAATAAGAAATAAATAAATATACTCAAAATCCTTTGCAATAGGGCATTAGAACTGAAGTACGGTTTGAGGCTGTTAAATATCTCGAAAGAATAAAATTGGAATTTGCGCCCATACGCAAATAATAATAATAATAATAATAATAATAATAATAATAATAATAATAATAATAATAATAATAAAGTAAAAAGAATGGCAAAAATCTAATACATTTAAAAGATCGATTAACGAATACTAATGTATATACGTCCGTGGTTTGTGTGTGTGTGTGTGTATATGTGAGAGAGAGAGAGAGTCAAACACCTCTGATTCTTTCCACACTTTCTGGAATAAACGACATCTGAAGGTGCTGCATTGCACTTCGGTACCAGATAATGACCCTTGCAAGAGCAACAACTGTTGCAGGCGCATTAATTCGAGTCTCTGAAATGGGTCTCTATCTCCTAGAGCGTCGACATCCTGCTTAGGGAGAGAGAGAGCAGTCAGTAGCACTTCCTGTAAATGATAACCGCACTAATGCTATCGCCTTTATCAACGTAATTTTACTGTTTACTTAAACGTAATATCTACATATTGAATTATAATCTGTGTCACATCACTCGGGAATCGATTCAACCTTCCTCAATAATAACTATATCCAAATCTTTGTTTAAAACGTTTCTGTTCTCTTTGTATTCAGACGTTTCTTTATTCGTAATTCTATCATGTATCTACATCTCCCCTTTACCCCCTCCCCAGGCCCCCTTCTCTCTTTCTCTCCTCATTCTTTCTTTCGTGCCCTATCGCCATGTCAAAGCTCTTTGATACTCTTTATGGGGAACTTCCTTCACTCTTTCCCTCGATGTTTACTGCTTATTCCCTCTTTGTTTTTTCGTTTATATTTGCTGCCTCTAAACCTCTCTTTTGCTTCCCTTTCCCCTCTCAGCATTCCGTCACATTTTACCTGCTTTGATGCAGTTGCTGGTTGCAAATTTGATACACGCGTTGGTTAAATACCAAAGGTCTGGGGCGGGTGTCTACTTCGTCCTTTGTTTCGTACGATTTGTATTTCATATATATATATATATATATATATATATATATATATATATATATATATATATATATATATATATATATATATATATATAGAGTGTGTACGAACAGCATTAATCTGTTAAAATTATATAGAAAAAAACATTTTGTTTTTCTCCTTCCTTTGGCATTTGTTCAAGATATAGTATGCAAAACGTATCAAAAGGGACAATCAAAACTTCCATGCTTTCGAATCCCCTGAGATGGAACTTCCCATTTCTTGGACACGTGTCGCCGGCGACCCAGAAAGTCACAGGTGATCGCACCGACAAGTGCGTTTGATGCTGAAGAGGTGCCAGATGGCGCTAGGGTGCTTGTGGACCCAGAGCTTATTAAACAAACATATTCCACAACTGCAAAACTAGACCATTGGTATTAACCAACACACGCGTCAAATTGCAACTGCAAACTATATAAATACGCTAATTTTGATTAGAAATAATTGTCCTGTACTGTTTAAC